>NC_051180.1:86425924-86428424 GCF_013339695.2 Rhipicephalus sanguineus
CCCTTCGGGGTCGTCTTAAGCAAAAGCATAAGCGACCGTGTGAGTTTTTCTCTCTCGTCGCGGAAATTCCACCCTGCTCGAGCTATCTCAGTCTACCGTATTACAATCGCATTACATCGATTCCCACATTACATGGTATGTTCCGAATTTTGACATCCCCGAGTATAGGGTAGCGAAGCGGCAGTACTCCTAAGTTGTCCTCCTTATTTTACAGCGAAAGCTGTTATGAGATCATTTCACCGGCCATTTTTGGTGCCGTAGTTGTCCGCCGCCGCCGCCGCCGCCGCCGGTGTCCGTAACCAGTATCGCTCGAAATAAGAAAAAAAAACTAAATAAGAAAAAAAAATTCCAGGATGGAACGAGGTTCGAACCTGGGCCCTCTGCGTGGGAGCCCAGTATTCAACCTCTGAGCCATGCCGGTGCTTGAAACTGCTTTGCAAAAAGGTCCTACACAGGCTTCATGTCGGGAAGGAACCACATTAGCATATGTAATATAGCGTGGTAGAAGAGTAAACTAAGCACCAAGCGTCGCACAACGCGAATTCTGTAACCAGGCGAATTGCGCAACGAATAGGTTGTTGAATGCTTCCAACCCATTACAAAGGGCTCTGCCATACTTCTTCATCGTCATCAGGCACAGCATCAACAAAGTGCGCATAATGCCTTACATGCGTTTAGCAGGTACCAACGCCCTCCGTATAATGACGAAAAATGGCACAGTGCCTGCTGCCCTACTTCTCAAAAATTACAATGATTTATAGCGTAGTGGGATCCTCGCAAGTGCACTTGTATTGGCTGCCAAGGAAGCCCATAAGCGCATGATCCATTTCCTCGGGGTCTCAGTAAAGCTCTTCGCCCCCCCCCCCCCGTCTCTCTACCCTGTCAACGTATGTTATACAGCATGACGGGAGAGGGAAATAGCGAGCGGGCGTCACCCAATGCAAATTACATAACTGGTGGGCCGTTTAAAGCTTCCAACCCATTACAAAGGGCTGAGCCATACTTCTTCATCGTCATCAGTCGTAGAGTCAACAAAGTGCACATAATGCCTTACAGACGTGTAGCTGGTGCCTCGCTTCTCCGCAGAATGACGAATAATGGCTTAGTAGGTGCTTCCCAACTTCACAAAAATTGTGATTTATGGCTTAGTGTGTTCCTTTTTGTATACTTGTATTGTAGCCCCAAGAGAGCCTAACGGGCTCTAGAAACGCCGCTCTTCCAGCTTTCGCTGTGATTGTGCTGCGTTTTCAGCGCAGGCCTGGCGTTTTTTCTTCCTTCTCTCTCTCTCTCTCTCTGTCTAAAATAAATCATAAGTACTTTATCAAAGCTTGCCAAGTTGTCACGGTGATGAGTTTGATAAACTTTACTGATTACCTTCCTGGCTAGTACTAAAGAATTAGATGATGTTATTTCTGCAAGATTAAAAGGCCATTTACCGAAGCACCCGTAACCTCTCTTTCTGACCGGGCACCGCTTTCTAGTATAGTGTAAGTACATATGCGTCAGTCATGGAAGCCTCTGCCCCCTCCGCGTTTTCCTCTCTCCCCTTGCCTTCAACCTGCATGCCTTATCAGCCCCAATTATCAACATTTGTTTCTTATACATGCAGTATTACTCTGCCGGAATGAACCTCTCGTAATTTCTTGACTGACCTATTTCACCTGCTTACTTCAGTGCACAGTCCGGCTTCGACCACCTGACCCAGGAAAAATGGAAAAGCTACGCCACTGCTTGTGCATGTGTTCAAATTGTTGAAACTCTGTCACTTTTTATCTAGCGCATTCGTCCGTTCGGTGATCCAGTTGGCGTCGGATGTGCGCTGTACTCGTTTAAATGAAATGCTGTAATTGCGTATCTCTCAGAACACCTGTACACGTTTCACAGTCGTGAAAAGACTTTCCGCCTTCACATCGTCGCGTTCTGCACCAATCCCATGAGCGGACGACATCGGAGGTGCAGCTATATTAAGTATCGCGCAGATGGTGCGTGAACTCACATGGTTTGTTGGTGCCATCAACGTGTAAAAAAACTATATATAGCCGAAGGTATGACGCTGTTTTCTGGTCACATATGAACATGTGCGCACACTGAATGGCTTCCCATAGCGCTGTAATTGGCTGTAAGAAAACTGTGGATATCATTACAACTGCGCTGTCGTTCTTCCTCCTGAATAAATAAATAAATAAATAAATCAAGAAGGAAGGAAGAAAGGAAAGAAAGAAAGAAAGAAAGAAAGAAAGAAAGAAAGAAAGAAAGAAAGAAAGAAAGAAAGAAAGAAAGAAAGAAAACATTGAAAGCAACTTCGTCGATACGTGTTTAACATTTGCTTTAACTCAAATTGTTAATGCAGCAACAAGGCAATCTAAACATTCCGCCAATATACTTTATCTAGTATTAACAACCCATCCCGATAGAATTACCCCTCTTTCATACCTCGACGAAATCAGCGACCATAAGGTCATTCATGGCACCTTCCAATGTAGGCTGAACCGGGCAGAAA
>NC_051180.1:86433424-86589491 GCF_013339695.2 Rhipicephalus sanguineus
GCCCGATGATTCGCACGGCCGAAGTTCGAGTACGCTCAGTGCTGTTTCGACGTCTGGTTCATCACACGCTGACGTATTTGGTTCCTCCATAGCTGACAACCTTACGCAGGTCCAGCGTTCCCAGCTTTTGGACCTGTTGGAAGAATTTCGCCCTTCTTTCGATGTCGCTCAAACTTCTCTCGGCCGCACGTCGGCCGTTACGCATGGCATCGACACTGGCGACCACCTGCCACTGCGGCAAAGTCCATATCGTGTATCTCCCGCCGAACGCCGTGTAATCACCGAGCAAGTCGACGACATGCTTCGACGTGATGTCATTCGACCCTCTAACAGCCCCTGGGCGTCTCCTGTCGTTCTTGTTGCGAAGAAGGACGGTTCTGTGCGGTTCTGTGTGGACTACAGACGACTCAACAAGATCACTCGTAAGGACGTGTATCCACTGCCGCGAATAGACGACGCGATTGACAGCCTGCAAGGCGCCGAATTCTTTTCATCTCTCGATTTGCGCTCAGGGTACTGGCAAGTACCTATGGCTGATGACGCTCGACCGAAGACCGCCTTTGTCACGCCCGACGGCCTGTACGAATTTAACGTCATGCCGTTTGGGCTGTGTAATGCGCCCGCCACCTTTGAGCGCATGATGGATACCGTTCTGCGCGACCTGAAATGGCACACGTGCTTGTGCTACCTCGACGACGTCGTCGTGTTTGCTCTGGACTTTTCCACGCATCTTCAACGCCTACGGCATGTTTTGAGGCGTTTGAGCGACGCCGGTCTGCAACTGAATTAAAGAAGTACCGATTTGCAGCACGGCAGCTGACAATCCTCGGCTACGTCGTGTCCAAGGACGGAATTCTTCCTGATCCCGCTAAGCTTCGGGCCGTGACTGAGTTCCCCAAACCTACGTCCGTCAAAGAAGTGCGCAGTTTCGTAGGACGGTGTTCCTACTTTCGGCGCTTCATTCGAAATTTCGCGACTATCATATCGCCACTGACGAAGCTTCTCGGAAGTAACGGGCCCCTCCATTCGTGGTCGTCGGAGTGCGACGACGCTTTCGCAAAGCTCCGTCGTTTGTTGACGTCGCCTCCCATACTACGCCTCTACGACCCTGCGGCCCCTACAGAGGTACACACAGACGCTAGCGGTGTTGGCCTTGGCGCTGTCCTTGCGCAGCGCAAACCAGGGTTCCCTGAATATGTCGTGGCATATGCAAGTCGTACGCTTACTAAAGCCGAGACCAATTACACCGTCACCGAAAAGGAATGCCTGGCGATCATCTGGGCCCTTACGAAATTCCGACCTTATTTGTATGGTCGACCATTTGATGTCATCACCGACCATCATGCACTATGCTGGTTGTCGTCATTGAAGGATCCCTCAGGCCGCCTCGCCCGCTGGGCACTTCGCCTACAGGACTACGATATCCGCGTGCTGTACCGCAACGGACGCCAGCATGCTGACGCCGACGCACTCTCGCGCTCCCCCTTGCCTGACGACAATACTTCCAGCTCAGTGTCTCACAATGCCGTTTCGTCTACCGACATTCACACCATCGCCACTGAACAGCGCAAGGACCACTGGATTGCCTCACTGATAGCCTTGCTGAGTGATCCATCGGCGACACCATCCACTCGCGCATTGCGTCGTCAAGCGCACCATTTCGCCGTCCGCGACGACCTCCTCCACCGACGCAATTACGGCGACGGCCGCCAGTGGCTACTCGTAATACCCCGCAGTCTGCGTTCTGACATATGCGAGTCGTTCCACTCTGACCCGCAGTGTGCACACTCTGGGGTATTGAAAACCTACCACCGCATTCGCCAACAGTACTTTTGGAGAGGGATGTACCGCTACGTGCAGAAGTTCGTTCGCTCCTGCATCGATTGTCAGCGCCGCAAAACTTCAACGCACCTGTCGCCGGCAGGTCTGCAACCTCTACCTTGCCCTGACCGGCCGTTTGGGCGCGTTGGCATCGATTTGTATGGACCACTTCCTCTAACGTCGGCTGGTAACCGCTGGGCCATCGTCGCTGTTGACCACCTTACGCGATACGCCGAAACTGCCGCCCTCCCAGCGGCTACAGCGCGCGATGTTGCCTCCTTCCTGCTGCACCGATTCATGCTGCGCCACGGTCCACCCCAGGAGCTGCTGAGCGATCGAGGTCGTGTCTTCTTGTCCGAAGTCGTCGAAGCCATTCTCAAAGAGTGCAACGTTGTTCACCGGAAAACTACTGCTCACCCCCCGCAGACGAATGGCCTCACCGAACGCTTTAACCGCACGCTCGGCGACATGCTCTCGATGTACGTCGCCGCCGATCACACATATTGGGATGCCATTCTGCCTTTTGTCACCTACGCCTATAATACCGCCCAGCTGAGCACTACTGGTTTCTCGCCCTTTTTCTTATTGTACGGCAGGCACCCGTCGCACACAATCGACACAATCCTTCCCTACAAGCCGGACCTGTCTGAGTGTGCGCCTATTTCTGCCACAGCAAGACTCGCTGAGGAGTGTCGGGAGCTTGCCAAGACATTTACTACGAATGACCAAGAGCGGCAGAAGAGCATTCGCGGTGACACCACCACTTCTGCGCCCACGTTCCTCCCTGGAGCACTCGTATGGCTCTCGGTCCCTACCACTGCACCTGGCCTCTCTTCAAAACTACTGCCGAAATACGACGGCCCCTACCGTGTCATCGAACGCACGTCCCCGGTCAACTACGTGATCGAACCCCTTGAACCATCTTCGGACATGCGCCGTCGAGGGCGCGACATTGTCACCGTGGAGCGCCTGAAACCCTACCATGACCCGCTCATAGTGACAAGCAGTTAGGTCGCCAGGCGGCTCCCTTTTCGTACCCGGGGTAATTGTAGCGAAGCGTTGGAAGCCTGTAATGGGTCGCCCTCTCGAGCGCTTACTAGTGGGTCGTCCTCTTCCGCTCTTCTCGGACAGCACGCTCCTCGCGCTCAGAGTCGGCACCCCGCCTTGACTGTCGCAGTCGTTTATCGTCGCCGAGTGCCCGCTAATAAACGTCTTTATAATATTGTTGCGAATATATTTATAACTTATTTACAGTGTAGGATGGTCCAGCAGTCAAGATGGCGGTTGTTACTTCCAGCACACCGACACGTCGTCTGCCTCTTCTTCGCACACCTCACCATAGTCATAGCTGCAACCCCGCTACATCGACCTCCGGCGGCGAAAGCGCCGACTCGGCGCCTGTTAGCAGGTGATGGGCGAAAGGTACGGCTTCAGGCGAGCGACGTGGACGACGTTTGAAGACGTAGAGGGCGCCGTAGGGTCCAGAGAGGCGATGTCATAGGTAACCTCAGTCACCTGGCGTAGCACACGGTAGGGGCCGGAGTATTTGGGCAGAAGTTTTTCGGCCAGGCCAACATGCCGAGACGGAGACCACAGGAGAACGAGGTCACCCGGACTGAAGCGAACGTTCCGGTGGCAACTGTCGTATCTATGTTTCTGGCTGAGTTGAGAGTCCGAAAGGCGTCGATGGGCGATCTGACGGGCCTTTTCGGCTGTGCTGATAGCGTGGCGAGCATATTCGGTGGAGATGTGGTCAGGGATGGGTACGAGCGTGTCGAACGGCAAGGTCGGTTCTCTTCCATACAAAAGGTAAAAGGGAGAATATCCAGCAGTGTCGTGGCGCGAGCTATTGTAAGCGAAAGTGACAAAGGGTAGAGCAATGTCCCAGTCGCGATGATCAGTCGAGACATACATGGCGAGCATGTCAGTGATCGTGCGATTTAAACGTTCTGTGAGTCCGTTCGTTTGGGGATGATAGGCCGTTGTAAGCTTGTGCTTGGTTGCACAAGAGCGAAGTAGGTCCTCGATTACCTTGGATAAGAAGTAGCGGCCTCGGTCCGTGATGAGTTGACGAGGAGCGCCGTGATGTAAGATGACGTCTTGTATCAAAAAGTCGGCGACGTCTGTAGCGCAGCTGCTCGGGAGAGGTCTCGTAATGGCAAAACGGGTAGAATAATCCGTAGCGACGGCGACCCATCTGTTACCGTTGTGAGAAAGTGGGAAAGGTCCCAGAAGGTCGAGGCCCACACGAAAAAAAGGCTCAGCAGGTATGTCTATGGGTTGAAGGAGCCCGGCGGGGTGTACAGCTGGCCTTTTCCGGCGTTGGCACGACTCGCAAGAAGCGACATAACGATGTACGGAACGGTAGAGGCCGGGCCAGAAAAAGCGTCGGCGGACACGGTCGTACGTTCTGGCAACACCAAGGTGGCCGGCCGTTGGTACATCATGTAGTTGCTGAAGTACGGTCGAGCGGAGATGAGTGGGTACTACAACTAGTAGTTCCTGTCCCACTGGGCGCATGTTCCGGCGGTATAAGATACCGTCTATGATGACGAACATGCGAAGCGAACTGTCCGTCGAGTCAGTATTCAGGCGGGTGATTAGATCTCGTAGGGACGCGTCACGCTGTTGCTCGTCACCGATGTTGCCGAAAGCAGAGAGCGAGGAGATACAGATGGACGTGTCATCCGTTACGTGGTCTGGATCGTCAACGGGGTACCGAGAAAGGCAGTCGGCGTCTTGATGTAGACGGCCGGACTTGTAGACCACTGTGTACGTGAATTCCTGGAGGCGCAGAGCCCAACGAGCTAGGCGCCCTGTTGGATCTTTGAGTGCTGAAAGCCAGCATAGAGCGTGGTGGTCTGTGGTAACGGTGAAAGGTCGACCATATAAATAGGGGCGGAATTTACCAACCGCCTATACAAGCGCCAGGCACTCGCGCTCAGTAATAGAGTAATTGCGTTCGGCAGGGGAGAGGAGCCGGCTGGCATACGCAAGAACTCTATCATGACCGGATTGACGCTGGGCCAACACAGCGCCAATGCCGTAACCACTAGCGTCTGTGCGGACCTCGGTTTGAGCAGACGGGTCGAAGTGGGCGAGGATCGGCGGTGTGGTGAGCAGCGTAATGAGGCGGGAAAAAGCACTGGCTTGGTCAGGACCCCACCAAAATGGCACATCTTTCTTGAGAAGATCAGTGAGGGGGCGGGCAATACCTGCGAAGTTTCTGACGAATCGTCGGAAATATGAGCATAGGCCCACAAAACTTCGAACGTCTTTGGCACAAGTTGGTACGGGAAAATCGAGGACAGCGCGAACTTTGTCGGGATCGGGTCGGATGCCAGATGAGTCAACGAGATGCCCGAGAATAGCAACTTGGCGATGGCCAAAGTGGCATTTCGATGAATTAAGTTGTAGCCCAGCCGCACGAAACACTGAAAGAATGGACGAAAGTCGGTCGAGGTGAGACTCAAAGGTGGGGGCAAATACAATGACGTCGTCCAGGTAACACAGGCAGATAGACCATTTAAAGCTGCGCAAAAGCGTGTCCATCATCCGCTCGAACGTGGCCGGCGCATTTCACAAACCGAACGGCATGACTCTGAATTGGTAGAGACCGTCAGGCATTACAAAGGCAGTCTTCTCACGGTCGAGGTCGTCTACGGCGATTTGCCAGTAACCAGAGCGTAGGTCTATCGAAGAAAAATAGGTAGCACCATGAAGGCAGTCCAGGGCATCATCGATACGAGGAAGCGGGTAGACATCCTTTTTGGTGATCTTGTTTAAATGCCGATAATCCTCGCAGAAACGCCAGCTGTTGTCTTTCTTTTTAACTAAGACTACAGGGGAAGCCCACGGACTCGAAGAAGGCTCAATAATGCCTTTTGTGAGCATCTTGTCGACCTCCTGTTGAATAACTTGGCGCTCTGATGGTGAAACTCTGTAAGGACGCCTGTGAATTGGAGCTGCATCACCGGTATCTATGCGGTGCTTGACTTGCGAGGTTTGACCTAAGGGTCTACCGTCGAAGTCAAATATATCAGAGTAGATCATAAGGAGATCAGTGAGGTCTTTAACTTGAGAGGGCAAAAGTTCTGAGGCAATCATCTTGGTGATGTTGTTGTGCAGTGTAGAAGAGGTGACTGCGTCGACTTTATGCGGGTTCGGAGAGACGACAACGGGCAGTTCAGGTGACACCGATGAGATCTGGCACTCGTGCGACGGTGACAGAGTAGCAAGAGCAATGCCTTGTGGTAGGACTTGAGGGCTGAATCCGAAGTTCAGAAGAGGAAGGCACGTCTTGTTCGCTGTAACAGTTACAACTGTGTACGGAGAGGAGACGCTGCGGGCCAGTAGAACACTGGGAGAAGGAGAAACCACGTAATCACCATCCGGTACATTGGGATAGGGTTCAACAGCGACGCAAGTTAGGGCTTGTGGTGGCAGACGAATAGCCTCAGCACACGAAAGTTTGGTCTGAAGCACCTCCGACACGTCGGCGGACGCAGGCAAGTCAAGTTGTAGAACACCGGCCGAGCAGTCAATGACAGCAGAGTGGTCAGACAAGAAATCGAGTCCGAGGATGACATCATGTGGACAATGAGCGAGAACATGAAACAGAACGGACGTCTGGCGGTCGGAGAACCTCACACGTGCCGTGCACATTCCGAGTACAGCCGGAGTTCCTCCACTAGCGACACGTACAAATAGGGACTCGGGCGGCGTAAGGACCTTATTTAATCGTGCACGGAGATCAGAGCTCATAATAGAAATATGTGCGCCGGTATCGATGAGGGCAGTAACAGGTAGGCCATCCACTTCCACAGCAAGCAGGTTCTGGTCCGTAGTGAGGGTCAGCAGAGGGTTTTCAGGTCGGGGGTCGAATGCAGCGTCACCTCCGGGAGCTGCATTGCTCAGTTTTCCGAGTATGGGCGTCCGGTAGGGCGGGGCGACGAATGGCGACGGGGCTGAGGTGACCGGGAGCGACGATCGCTTGGGGACGGCGAACGGCTGGAGCGTCGGACCGATGTCGCAGGAGCCTCAGCGTATGGTCCACCGTCACGAGCGGGAAACTGCAGGGGCCGGTGGTTGTCGTCACGTCGATAGCCAGAAAACGAGCGAGATGGAAAGGTGCGAGAACGACAGTAGCGAGAAATATGTCCTACACCGTGGCAACGAAAGCAGATCGGCTTGTCGTCCTGCGTTCTCCACTGGGCAGGATCACGATAGCGGCGAAACATTTCCGGTTGACGAGGAGGCGTTATGGAACTGACACGAGGTTCCGTCAACGAACACACCGGCTGTAGTCCGACACTCGCAAGCTCTTCCCTCACAACCTGCTGGATCAACGAGATCGTTGGTCGAGGATCATCAGATGGCCGCGTCAGGAAAGATGGTGGCGACGCCGCCTCGATTTCTCGGCGCACGATGCGAACTACGCTCTCGTTGGTAGGCGGTTGACCGCATGGCGGCTGAAGGTCCTCGCAAGATGATGTAGCGGCCGTGTTCGGAAGCCGCACAAAATGCTGGGCAATGCGGCGACTCTTCAGTTCTTCGAACCGGCGGCACTCTTTGATGATGTCGTCCACGGTGGAGCAGTCTTTAGACACTAGTAAATTGAAAGCATCATCCGCAATTCCCTTGAGCAAGTGGCTTACTTTGTCACCCTCTGACATGTTGGTGTCGACACGTCGGCAAAGGGCCAGGACGTCAAGGATGTAGGAGACATACGATTCGGTCGAAGATTGTGCCCGACAGGAGAGTTCTTTAGAAGCGGCCCGCTGGCGTTCGACGGCTCTACCAAATAGGTCACGAAGCTTCTGTTTACAGGCATCCCAACTGGTTATGTCAGCTTCATGAGCCTGAAACCACGTACCTGCTGTTCCGCAGAGATAGAAGTCAACGTTGGCAAGCATCATTGTAGGGTCCCACCGGTAGACCGCTGCAAACCGCTCATACTTCGCGATCCAGTCATCGACGTCAACGTGGTCGGTGCCGCAGAAGTTACCGGGATCGCGGGGTTGAGTCAATACGACCGGCTGTACCGGCTGTACCGGATGCGCGGTCGAAGCGGCAGCAGCAGAGTTGCTTTCTGTTGACATATTGCGGCTGTCCAGGATACGTCCGCTGCGGAGTTACGTCTTGCGTAGTACCCCGCACCTCCACCAAAATGTTGCGAATATATTTATAACTTATTTACAGTGTAGGATGGTCCAGCAGTCAAGATGGCGGTTGTTACTTCCAGCACACCGACACGTCGTCTGCCTCTTCTTCGCACACCTCACCATAGTCATAGCTGCAACCCCGCTACAATATATATATATATATATATATATATATATATATATATATATATATATATATATATATATATATATATATATATATATATATATATATATATATATATATATATAGCTCCGTTTAAACATTATGTGGCACGTATACTCCGTTTCATACATCGGGTGCAACGCTGTGAAGGCTAGCGAGACTTCTTGCAGTAAATCCGTCCGCGTTAAGAAATAGTTCGATGTTCTTACCACCCAAAATTGACTTTTCTTTTTCGCTTTCACAGTGGGCAATTACAGAAAATGTTTTGTGTCTTACAAATAAACAAACTCCGTTATATCTGCGGTATTATGCAGCTCAATCACTGAGCGTCTAGTTGCTTTTGTTTTTCGTTATTATATTTGTGGCCCGTCGCGACGCGTCGCGCGCTGGTTCGTGCTCAGCTTGCGCGAGCGTTTACAACGACAAAAGCCGAACACTGGACGCGCGGATTTACACATTTTGTTTATTGAACTCCTTTCATAGCTTCCACAACGTTGCACTTGATGTGTGAAACGGAGTATAGAAGTAGAAGGTCTACATCCCCTGAAAGAATGTCGGCGAAGAGTGCGCACACAATTCGCCTCTATTGACTTCTACGTATCTGCTGAGGTTTGACCGTTGACCTCGCTGTAAGTGAATGCGTGTGACTTTCACACTTCGTTACTACAGAAATCGGCTTGAATATATCGGCAACGAATGGTTACTAATAGGTGTGAGCCTGATCACGCGACAAATTGCAGTTGGGATAACAAGCAGTCGTATATATTGGTGCTTGGTAGTCCTGAAGAATTTCTCGCGTAGACATCAAGCATGGCCACTGAAGTGCAGGGCAAAGTCGAGCGAAATTGCAACATCCTTGAGCATGTGCTTTCGCTGAATCGAGAATGTTTCGCAAACCGCCGATTGGTGAGCGTGATCGTTTTCATAAGCCAGTTTCTTGTTTTTAAATATATGCGCTTTTTTTTTCCAAATATGTAGTTTTTTTAAATATATACGCTGGGGCTGATAATAAATAAAACAAATACAGCAGTTACACACTCACCCTAAGCGCTGCTGAATGCTGACAACCTTTCGTCGAGTTTCATGCCTCGTGGAGATTATCCTTCGCAATTGCATTCCCGTAGTCGACTGAAGTTATGTCCCGGCCTGAATCGAAAACTTCGAACAACCATGACAACAACGGCTGCATGGGAAGAATGCGTACGTGCTACACAGTTTTAAACGAAGAGGACTGAAACTGATTTGAACTTCCCTTTCGCTTTCCTCTCTGCTGCTGGACTGCAGGGGTTAAGTGATGGCGCATCTTCCCTGAAGTCCGCGTCAGGCAAACATTCCTGATCGCCAGAACAGGTGCGGTAAAAACTCATTTTGTTCTCCCCTCGGCAAACCCGTATAAATCTTCTGTCTCACTCCCGCCTTTCTATTTCCGTGACGTCACCGGCGCGAGCAACCAATCGCGAACACTTCAGGCCCGGAATGGCCCCATGCGCTGTATCCCGTCGGCCGCTGTTCCCTCTATTCTTTTTCCTTCTTTGTTTCCGCGCTCTCGCATCGCCCTGTCGTTATTCGTTTCCTCTGTTGTTAATACCGTGGCGGGTTGACACTGATAGCCTTCGCTCGCTCTCGGTACGGGCACAGATGTCAGGCCGCAATGGAGATTTCAGTGCGCAGAGAGGCAACGCATCGGTTCAGTGCCTTGTTTATACAGGATGACATTAACGGACGTGGTGGGAAACGTGATTGAGGCTCGTGAACGATTGGCACAGAAAGCTCGTCCTCGAGTGTAGCATTCCACATCACTTTTGTAGTGCGAAAGCTCGGGAGGTCTGCCTCGGTGGCAAAGTGATCACGGTGCTCGGCTCCTGACGCGAAGGTAGCGGGTTCGATCCCGACCGTGGCAGCATCATTTCGATGGACGCGAAATGCTAGAGGCTCGTGTACAGTGCGAGGTCGGTGCACGTTAAAGAATACCAGATGGCCGAAATGTCCGGAACCCTCCACTACGGCGTGCGTCGTGATCATATCGTGGGTTTGGCACGTAAAATCTGAGTTATTATTATTATTATTATTATTATTATTATTATTATTATTATTATTATTATTATTATTATTATTATTATTATTATTATTATTATTATTATTATTATTATTATTATTATTATTATTATTATTATTATTATTATTATTATTATTATTATTATTATTATTATTATTACAGCAAGGGGGGGAACAGCTCACGAAGGAATTAATAAAAAAGAATTGGCCGCTTATCTGCGTGCTTCGCTGCAAATGTCGTCTAAAGACGATAGAAGAGGCGCTGCGTGAGATATGGACGCCATCTGGCAATACGTCGGGAAACATGAGTGCTGTGTTGCGGGCTGGTAGTCCCGGCGCAGAAGCAGGTGAAGACCGGCGGTGACCAACGCGACCGGCGGGGACGCCAGCCAGCCCGAACACGCTGTTTGGCGCGAAGCGCCGAAGTAGAAGAAACGTCCGCACTCAACGAGTACTCTCCACACACACTTATTGCCAGAGCGGCGCCCCATGGCATTCGTACAGTGCAATACTGAACCGAAACCGAAACACAACAATGAGCTCGTGCAGAGGGCACGTAGGAAGGCAAGTTTCAGCGCATTCGCATTTTCAGCGCAGCTTAAGAAACTAGGGTCTCTAGAATTAAGTATGCATGTATTTTCTATTAAGGAAACACACCACCTAATACTTACCTAGTGATGTTGCGCCTCAGATATGCGTAATGTTTGCTTTTTGATCAACAATGTACACAAGTATGAACCTTGTCAGCCGTTCATGATGGCTGGCCCTTGGGCAAGTGGTTCAACTTTGGCCGGGTGGCTGAATCGAGTGACGTGCCGACAAACAGAAAGACAGACAGACAGAACAAAATTTCTGTGTATGCATATCCCCGTAGCCATGCAGGTTCTTGTATAAACACATTTCATGCTCAAACTGTAAATTATGTAAATTACATATACCATAAAATATGCTGTACATAATGCTGTACATATTTGCTGGCATGTTCAGCAAGTCATCTGTACTGTGTATATACATAGTCATGTACATTGTCTATATTGTGATAAGTGTGCGCATGCTAGTTCTTAGTAGTATGCATTAGGGACACACTGTGAACTTCGACATTTCTGTTTAAACGTTTTATGTGTATTGTGTTTCGTCATTTGTGTATGTTAATGTTGTTGTTGTACGGACACTGTTTCTAAATGTTCGTAACGTCCTACGATAAAATAAACTTTTTCTAAACAAAATTTCTGCGTTTAAGTTCCCCAAGAAAGACTATCGTCTTTAAAAAATTTACCATCTCCCACTAAAGGGAACTATGCGCGGATGCGAAGGAGCGCGTGGGTCGACTAAGTTCCGTTCATCACGGGCACCTTGCCCGATGTTAACGCGTCCTTGCATGTGGAGCACACCGTGAATTCACCGTATGAACTCTTGTCGGAGCACGCAACGCGGGTTCATCGCGCGTCTGCAGGGTCTGCAGAATCTCGTTCCCCGACGCCATCGCGTGATTGCTGAGAGAGTGCAAGGAGGAGAGGTCACAGCGTCTTACCCAACGCCTTACACTGGCCCGAACGCGCTAGCACATGCCAGCACACGTGGTTTTGTCTGTCGTTTCTTCCTCTTGTTCTTCGAGCGCCTTGATGATGATAAGTGAGCGCGCGCTCGCGCCAAGGGGAATTCTTCTTCCTCTTGTTCTTCGTGCGCCTTGATGATAAGAGAGCGCGCGCTCGCGCCAAGGAGAAGTCTTCTTCCTCTTGTTCTTCGAGCGCCTTGATGATGATAAGTGAGCGCTCGCTCGTGCCAAGAAGTCTTCTACCTCTTGTTGGCCGAAGCTTGTCCATCCATCCGCGTCGGGCCGTCACGGTACACGAAACCGAAACCGACAGCACCGTGTGCAATCAAAACCGAAAACATATGTGAAAAAAAGTTAACCGTGTACAATCGAAACCGGAAACATCTGTGAAAAAAAGGTTAACAAAAGGTGAACAAGCACAAAAATAAAATTAAAAAACACCGTAAAAGCAAATCACCTAAAAGGCAACAAAAGGTGAACAAGCACAAAAATAAAATGACAAAACACCGTAAAAACACCGGCATTAAGCGCCCATCGATCAAGCATGTGACAGCACAATGCACGCTGCAGAGAAAAATGCACGAGAGTCATGGGTGACTTACGGTAACACCTAACGATCCCCAGGTGCTTCGCCCACTCATCATAATTCATTTCGTGGCGATGCAGTGATTTTTCGTTTCATCTCTCTCTCTCTTGCTTTGCGTGTCAGTATTAGCGCCGCTCATGTCTTTGATGTTACAAACAATAATTTGTAGCGGCGCGAAACCATGATGCGAGGAGGCTAGCTGCAAACCCTTGCCGCTCGCTCCGTGTAGCTTTCGCAAGCCAAATCCCTTCCCTGCCCTCTTCGGCACGCGAGCAGGAGGATCACGTAACGCATATGCATGAACACATCATGCGCACACAATGTCACGAGCGCATGACGTGCCCGAACCAGCCCGAGCCCTCGAGACACGAGCGGTGTTGTGGCGGCGTTCTTTGCGCTTCGTCTCTGCAAGTTATGCAGAATGCGCCCTCGCCGATCACTTGGCTTTCAACCTAATACTGAACACGAAAGCTGCGACATTTGTACGGACGCGAGACTAGCGGTGTGCCGCATGAACATCTAGTTAGACGCGGGAGGATAAGTGAGCCTACTGAGCGCTGGAACGCGGTGGAAAATTAGTTTCATTGTAAAGGGTGGCGTCAGCACGATGCGCAAAGCGCGAGAACACGAATGCGTGCGAAACGGAGGTATACTCGCGGACAACTTTTCTTGGCAATGAAGGGAAAGCTACGGGGGCGGAGCGTCTGCACATGTACTGCTACACGAAGTAGTCCGGTTTGGCACGCGTCTCGTAACGCCGTGGAAAGTGATGGTTAGCGCAGCATTTCGACGCAAACGCTGCTTAGCGTCTAAGGTACGGGTAAAAGGCGCGACTTTTTCACGCACGCAAAAACGCAAAGTGACAACGTATAAAGTAAAAGAAATACAAATATTTCGCTTGTGTTCGCAGAAAATACGGACGCAATTGTGGGACTACATTCATTAACGGCAGTACACGTGCACTGTGGCTGTGTAGCCTTCGCTTCATTGCCAAGAAAAGTTGTCTCGAATCTCGCTGCGATTCGCAGTAAAAATTAAAAAAAAGAAAACGTACACATTCCGTTTCTGTCTTTTATTATTGCTCTCAAGTTTTATTCATCCATTCAAGCAACAAATTACACAAACCATCATCATCATCATCATCATCAGCCTGTCTACGCCCACTGCAGGGCAGAGGCCTCTCTCATGTTCCGCCAATCAACCCGGTCCTGTGCTTTCTGCTGCCATGTTATACAGGAAGAGACAGAGACAGGAAGAGAGCAGAGTGGGTCAGGGAACAAACGGGGGCTAAGGACATCATAGCTGAAATCAAGAAGAAGAAATGGATATGGGCCGGGCACGTAGCACGTCGGCAGGATAACCGGTGGTCATTAAGGGTGACTGACTGGATTCCAAGAGATGGCAAACGCGTGAGGGGGAGACAGAAAATTAGGTGGGTAGATGAGATTAAGAAGTTTGCAGGTACACAAGCCACACATCGTGTCAAATAATTATCGCAGTGTCACGTGCTGCTGTTGGCGACGTAAGATAACAGTCGTCTACGTAGAGGAGAGACGTCACAGCACTACCATCTACGTAGGGCCATTTTCTCATGTATGTCATCCCCTCATTCTCTAAAGCGCGCGGCCGCGAGAGGAAGGGCAAGGAGCGTTCAATTTGCAATTTGATCCATTTACGCGGCGCGTAGCGTTGCAAATTTTGGCAGACGTAATCGTGAACGCCCAGTGCATACATTGCGCTCGTCAGCTCAAAACTGTCAAACCTGGTGAGGGGCCCTTTAAGGGAATAGCGTTGCCGTGCCGCAAGCGTTCGTTGCGGACAGCGCGTTTTGGTTTAGTGGGATAACGTTTACGCGCCCAATCTCTGACGGTGGCGTCATCTAGCGGATGGTGAATGTGTTAAAAAAAAGCGAAAAGAAAAAAAAAACTGAGAATGCTTACCTGTAGCCCCGCACGCAGCAATATTACTACATTTTTTTAGTAACAATAATTGTAAATAGATGTGAACCGCGGACCAAAAGCGAAAATTTTCATGTTGCAGATTTGTTTACACCGATCTTCTAGTTAGGCCTAGGGACGTTCGAAAGGGGAAGCGATCTCAAAAACTACGCTAAGTTATCCGTAATACACGGGCGTCGAAGCTATACCTGAAGGCAAGCGAAGCCATTCTACGCAGTCGTTTGCTGCGAAAGAAGTGAATCCGTCCACATAGACACTAAATTGAGTTCGAAGCGGGCGTCGAAAACCGCCGCCATGTTTTACGTACACTAACTTAACCACGCAAACACGGTAACGCTGAATCTGAAAAATAACGTGCGTACGGTAAACGCTACGGGTCATTTAGCGTACTGCGCATGCGCATTTCGGTCCTGCTATTCCGCTGAGCCCGCTATTCCGCTAAAGCCGCTAAACTATAACTGTCCAATGACGTCTCTCCAGCTACCCTGAATTCTTTCTTCTATATGCCGATGACACCTATGTTTTAAGTATCTTGCAGTAGGAGCTGTTTTAATTTTCGGGATTGTGCAAAGAAAATGTTGATTTCAGTTCTCACCTCTTGCTTCTATTGTGGTTTTTCTTGTACTATGGCCAAAAGCAGCCGATCAGACCATCTTTGTGTTTGTTCTCCCATTGCTTTTCTTACATTCCCTGGTAGTTGAAAACACCCAGATAAACATTTCAATGGTTGATGATTGCGAAACGAAAGGGGGATCATTCGGGATGCAGCTGACGTTGGTAAAAATGCTAATTAATGTGAAAGACCAAAAATAAAGCCAGCAGACTTTAGCCATTTCTTCGGGCCAGAACTCATTCGCTACGACAGCAGCGTTTTCAGCTAAAGTGGTTCTCGTTATTGCTTGCTTTGTTTTTCTGGCGAAGTGGAAAGGGTTTGACGACGTACGCGACAGGATTTTAAAGTTATTCATGTCATGACCAGGCAGTCATATTCGTCAAATCCTCTTACCCTCCCATGCAAGTTTTGGTCTACACGAAGTTAAGGAGGCGATCATGAGAGCACCCAGACGTAGGCGGCTAGATAGATAGATAGATAGATAGATAGATAGATAGATAGATAGATAGATAGATAGATAGATAGATAGATAGATAGATAGATAGATAGATAGATAGATAGATAGATAGATAGATAGATAGATAGATAGATAGATAGATACGTAGATAGAAACGCTCAAAGTGCCAGAGGTTCGCTAAGAAATGCTTCGCATTTAAAAGGCCGAAGGAAAAATTCCGAAGCTCACTGCCGCGGGTTTAGGTGGGGCTCCCGTTAGCCTCATGAACAAACTAGGACATAACACTAAAGTAGCACTGCTGAAAGCCGTAGAAAAATGCTTACAGGACAGGCAAATGCCGGACAGTTGGCGAAAAAGTAGAATGAACTTAATCTATAAAGGCAAGGAAGAAAGGGATAAGATTCGCTCGTATAGACCACTAACTATTACATCGGTACTATACAGGTTGGCGATGCAAGCAATAAAAATGAAAGTAGAAACTTGGACAGAACATAAGGATATTTTGGGAGAATTTCTGAATTAACTTCGAGTCGACAGGCGGTTAGACGATAACCTGTTTGTTCTCACTCAGTGTATAGAAAAATCTAAAATCTAAAATAGGCCCTTGTACGTGGCTTTTCTAGACATCACTGGGGCATACGACAATGTTAATCAGGAAGTTTTGTGGGATATATTGAGAGGAATGGGCATAGGCGACGACTGTATACAGCTTTTGAGGGAGGTATACCGAGAAAATACAGTTTGCATAGAATGGGATGGAAAACATTGATATTAGTAAGAGGTTGAGACAGGGATGTCCTTTGTCCCCGCTGTTATTCATGCTGTACATGGTGAGTATGGAAAAAAACGATATAAAAAGTAACAACATCTGTTTTAATCTGTCACACAAACAGGGCGGCGGGGTGATTGAGCAGAAGCTTCCAGGTTTATTTTATGCGGACAACACTGTCTTATTTGCGGTCAGTCGAGATGATATCAGCGGCTGGCGGATATATGCGGAGGGGAAGGTGAAGCTCTTGGACTAGGATTTAGTGTAACGGCATGTGGGTTGATGGTATTCAATGATCCCTGTGATTAGGCGGTGTCAATACAAGGCCAAGAAATACCGAGGGTAAGCGAATACAAGTACTCCGGAGTATAGGTAAACGAGAGTGGTAGATACATGGAGGGACAGGGGACAGCCTCGGGAGCAAAAGGAAAGAGGAATGCTGCAATAATGAAGCACAGAGCGTTGTGGGGACACAAGAGGTACGAGGTGCTTCGAGGTCTGTGGAAAGGTGTAATGGTTCCGGGGCTTACTTTTGGGAACTCAGTGGTGTGTATGAGGGCAGAGGTGCAATCGGGAATGGATGTAAATCAAAGGATTGGGGGTCGCCTCGCGTTGGGTGCTCACGGGAAGACGACAAATGAGGCTGTAAAGGGCGATATGGGATGGGTAGGTTTTGAGGCGAGGGAAGCTCGGAGCAAGATAAGTTTCGAAGAGAGGCTAAGAAATATAAAGGTGAGTAGATGGGCAGAGAAGGTGTTCCGCTATTTGTATAGGAAGAGCGTGGACACACAGTGGAGAAAAAGAACTAGGCTCACTAGTAAATATACGGCTGGAAGTGTAAGCAATATGTCAACAAAGAGCATTAAGCGAAAAATCAGAGGCGGAGAGGATTTACTGGACGGCAGCTGTGGAGAAAAAACCGGCTCTGAGTAACTACCAAAAGGGCAAAAATGAAATAAGGAGGGATGCATTTTACGATAATTCAAGGGGAAACGCTTTACTCTTCGAAGCGAGATCTGGTTGCCTTAGAACGCGTAGTTATAAAGCGAGATTCAACAAAGAAGAAGAACAGCGCACACGCTGTGGGAAATGGCGGAGCCATGTTCTGATTGAATGTGGAGATATCCACCCAGGTGTACGTTTGGGCACGAGCCTACATGAAGCCTTGGGTTTTTGGGGACAACAATTGAAAGCCGAACACACCCGCGATTGAAATAAGTAAGAGACGGTTAGAATATTGGTGGCAGAAAATTAGACAGAAAGGACAAAAATAAATATTGGAAAAAATAAGAGCATTCTTCCGTAAAGGGCAGAGAACTGGGCTGCGAATTTACGTTTTTTTTCCTGTAGTAAGATAAATTTAATGTAAGTAGAGGCATCAGGCCAACATTGAAAAAAAGAAGGGAAAAATGAAAAGATGCTATGAGCGTCCCCGTTATAAAGGGGACGCTCATAGCATCTATCCATCCAAGAAACAACTAATTAACGCGTAATCTATATCCTCCGAGGTTCCGGAAGTGCCCGTCACCACACGCTATGCCTACGGCATCGAATATTTGAGTATGGCTCTCGAAAACGGTGCCGAATCGACACGAATACTTTACTGTCGATGTCTAAGGACATGAATTCCGCTCGATTTACCTTTCCTTTATTTTTCTTTTCTTTTTTTATTGAGTATCCGTGCTAAGCAATTAAAAACATAAGTTCGGAGCTAACGAGCTACAGAGCGCACGACGGCCACTCGATACATTCGAGGTGGACGGCATGTTTAGCGGGCGCGCGCATGCGCAGTTCACACCTGGTATTCCGCTATGTGCAAATCATTTTGCGTGATGGGACCGTGATGGGTGTAGATGGGGCTTGCATTCATTCTTCGGTTGTGACCGACTATAGTTGTAAATGCGAAAGCCACAGATGCTTCATCAAACGCGAAAATTGATAGGCGTCCCACGTCGGCGGCGTCAACATGAGTGATGAAAAAAAAAGAAAGTCATCATCACGTGATGACGTCGTCACGATGTCAAAGATCACCAAAATTTGTGAGATCATCATGACTTCACTGTGACGTCATATAACGTGACGTCACATGGTGTTCTCATAAGGTGATATCATCGCTTGGTCAAAGGTGGGCCGATCCCGGAGGCAGTGCAAAACAAGGTGAAGTGCAGAAAGCTTGCAATGCCTCCGATCCTGGAGGCATTGCAAAACCACGTTAGTTGCAGAACGCTTTCGGAGGGGGGCGCGGGAGGTTCATTACCGTAATTTGGAAGAAAAAGAAGACGACTTTCGCCTTCGAGTCGATTGAGGCACATGCATAAGGGACCCTGTGAGTTTTTTTGAGTGGTGGCTGAAAGCACGCAACGTTGAGGAAATTCGCGCCTGCGCGCCAACGCACGGGCAATTCCTCCTTCGCTCACTTAATGGTCAGGACAGCTGTCTAGAGTCTAGACCATCAGCATTGAACGAAGTCTGTTAACGTCGTCGTATCTAGTTCCCTCTTTCTCTCCGAAGGCTTCTCCTGGGGCACGGAGAAACTCGAGACCGCCTCTCACTGAGTGGGTTTTATCTTATTCGGCACTCGTGCTCGCAGCTGTCATCCTGCCAGCACCGACTGCTTCGACGGCCCCTCCCTAGAGTATACGGCCCGGCCTGTTCCCGGGTAAAGGAGCACTCCAGTGGAAGGGTCGAGTAGACACACGCTGTCCGCGCGTATATCTGTCACCCTGTGGCCATAATGTGCAAAGAACGTTTTCGTATTCAACTTATATTAGCTGTCACCTCGCGAAGCCTCATTATGCTGTCGTTAGGGTCGTCAAGTCAGCATGATGGATGATAGTGTTCTGTCCAGTGCAGAAAGATGAAGGAAAGAAGGAAGCAAGAAAAGAAAGGCAGGTTAGTCACTTCTTGTGCCAGCTGGAAACCCTGTGTTGGTTAAAGGTAACAAAAGGTAAAGGTAACAAAATTGAAGGCGACGCTACAATAAAAAAAAGAGAGAAAACAGAACCGATTAGAGATAAAAGTTTTCTTGAATTTAAGGTCCCGGATGACGCAGTTAGATATCACTGGTGTGTTGTCGGTTGCCGGGAGGTGGTTTTGGAGGAACAAGCGTGGTCTTAAAGCTGAACTGGCAACTACTCGCGAGGGTTTCTGGACGTAGGAGTGGTGGTCTGCACCTCCGGCTACGGCCGTATTCCCAAAGATCTCCTACGCTGGAATCGTTCATAACTTCAGCCACCCTTTACACTGGACATACAATTAGCGAAAGCGACCTGCAAATAACTAAGAGCCAGGCCCGTAGCCAGGAATTTTTTTCGGGGGGGGGGGGGGGTCTAGCCCCCCACCCTCCCTTGTTATGGGCCTGCTAAGAGCTCTTACGCTGATATGTGTGTGGCTTTACTGTTTCCCAACAGAAGGAAAAGCTTAATTAATTAAGCACCTGGTCATATCAGCTTCCCAAGTGAGTCGAGAATAAAGCAAAGTGCAAGGTGTTATCTCAGTGTGATAGTGACAGCTGTCACCTTTGCTCTCACCCTAACGCCTTATTCTTTTTCCCCTCACACCTTCCAGGTTAAAGGTTTCTTCTTTTCTTTTTACTGCCCCGCTCTCTCCCCCTCTCCCTGTTCTTACCCGCGATCCCTTGCATCTCCGTGCCTACCTTATTTTTACGAGTCCAAATAGCACTGTAACAAAATAAGCTCGCTCATATTGCTTACTTGCATGAATGGCATATGGTGCCACAAAGCCGTTTCTCACTCCAGTTATCTGTTCAATGAAATAACACCGAGCCATATCACGAGGAAACACACCCATTTACGAAAACGTCTTACGCTAAGAAATGTTTGTGAGAGAAATTTTCAGCCGATCGTGATGCTGGGTAGTATATCATTAACGACGCCAGCTGGCCAATTGAAAGAGTAGGGTAAGGCTGGGCAAAATGAGACGCGGGGCAAAACGCGACATTTTGGCTTTGTCGCCCTCTACACCTAATATAAAAAGTACCTTTTCTTTGTTTCTCTATTTCAGCGATAAGTACCGGTAGTTTTCGACGTTTTTTTGTGTAAAACTTGATGATTGCTAACAGCGTTCGCGCGGGAAAAATTGCGTGGCTGATGTCACAATGTTCGTGACCCACCAAAGAGGGGCTAAATTCTGCTCGGCCGAAATTTCGGATCCGTGCATGAAGCTACTCCGGCGTCAGTACAACAACGTAAGTATTTATATTGTTACTTTATACTACTAGCTACATTCCACCAAGAGAGAGAGAAGGAATGTAGGAAAGGCAGGGAGGTTGACTAGACACATTGGGATGGGGAATAGAGGAGTAAAAGAGAGAGAGAGAAGAGTAGACGCATGTCACATCACACACACAGAGTGCCGAGTTTCACAGGCGGTCGCTCAATAAGGTTCTTTTCAAGTACCGCAGGAGGGCTCGTGTGGCTTTCTGGGCTGATATGCTGCGCGACCAGGCTCATAAGATCTTTGCTTCATTAAAGGGCCGGTCATCCAGTCTATTCAAGGCACACTGGCGAGTCCGGCGATCTTCATCAAATTGGGCACAGTGGCACAAGAGGTGTTCAATAGTCTCTATACAATTGCAGCTTTCGCACATGGGTGAATCTGCCATGCCAATGCGATGGCTGAATGAGTTAGTAAACGCTACACCGATCCACAACCGGCACAGCATTGTAGCGTCACGTGGAGAAATCTTGGATGGCATTTTAGCTGGAGTAATGATTCAAGGTTCTTAGGGCGAGGAAGTTTAGTTGATTTGGTGCCGTGGGCCAAAGGGCAATTTTTTTTTAATTCGGGCATGTGAGAAGGGTAAAACGCGACAAAAAGGCATTGAATTGCCTTAGAGGGTGTCTTATTAAGTGGACCATTTATTTACGCTCATTACATATATAACAGTTTTTTTTGTTTAGGATGGTACGGACGTATGCAAAAGAATATCATATAGAGTTTCCTGGGAGGAAAGCGACATGAAAAATGCACTGAATGCTTTTCAGGAGTTTCGGAGCAACACAACGTCGGGTTCTGTTTGGATTCAATGCGTGGAGTGCAAAGACTGGGCTCAAAAGACTGCGTGGGGACCAACGGAGTGAATATGAAGTGCTGCTACTGCAAGAACTCAAAGGATAACATTTTTTCACACTGTCTCGTTTTGCCTCACGCAGCGTCTCGTTTTGACCCGCAGGTTGGGACAAAATGAGACATCTGGTGCATTTTATATTTCTTTTTAAAATAAGCTTTTGAGCAGTCGGAACATCGCCATATTTTTTGTAGAACATACCTTGTACCCAGAAGAAAGTTCCTGCATTGATGTTTTATGATAACGAGTGAAATAAAATAAAATATTCGCTATTTTCAAATTGTTGTCGCATTATGCCCCGCCCTATACTCTAACTCACAAACTGAAAGCTTTGTGCATTCCTGCTCCGGTCTTACGAAAAAGCGAATATTCGCATCGGGCAAAAAATGTAAAAAAGAATTAGCATCGAAAACACAACACCGACGGCTTATCTCGGTTTGTGTTGGCACCGCTCGTCCCGGCTCTGGAATAAGCGCAGATATGGTCGATTAGCATACACGTTGACAGCTACACGTGACCTCGAGGAGAGTGCTCCACTTGGAAACCCACTAACCCTCTTTTCGTGTCTCCCTTTTGTGTGTGCATGTGTATGCGTATGCGTCTCTTGTGTCGCTGTGGCCGAGTGCGCATTCGACCAATTGTACTTTGATTCTGCGGCGTGTCGAGTGCGCTGACGCCTCAACGACGCTTGCAAACCGGTTGAGTATCGGTTGTCGGTTAAGTGAAAGCACGGTCCCATATGCATTCACCTAAGATGAATCAACAGCGAAAACAATGTTCTTCTTCCTCTTCTTTTAGGGGCGAAGCTCCTTAAGGCGGCACCCGTTCGTCCCTCGTAGTCGTCGTCATCGTAGTAGTGCGTAACAAGTCTTACGCTTTGACCTCCAAGGTGGTGCCGGTGGGAGATTTCTCCTGTGCGTTGTTGAACAATAAAAAATTCGCGGCGTGCGCGTTAACTAAAAGCCGAATTCTTCTGTCTCTCATTCCCCATTAGCAGCCATTGGCATGTTCCAGTAGGAAACGTTAGTAGAGGTAGAAGTGTAAGTGTTAGCTAAAAGCCGACTTCTTCTGTCTCTCATTCCCATTAGCAGCCATTGTTTACCTCCAAGGTAGTGCCTGGTGAGATTTCTCCTGTGCGTGATTAAACAATAAAAATTTTGTTCAAAACGCCGTTGATTGATGAAATAAACCAACGAAAGACGCCAGATGTTTTGTAAAAGCAGAACGAAAGAACGCCAGATGTTTTTCTTAAAGTGTAGTAGTAGTAGTTGTATGTAGCCACCTCGCCCGATCGTCAACGGGCGAGGTGGACCGGCAACGGCGCGAGGACCCTGCCGTACGAGAGTTAAATCACACTAAAAGACATACTTTGCGGGCGATACACTCTAGTGAGCTTTCAACTTTTCGTCTTAATGTACATGATAAAGAAATTATTTCTACGAAAAACGCAAGGCACACCTTGAGCAATATATTTGGTTTTGGGACGCTAAATGGAACCATGAGGCGATGCGAAGCCGGAGCACTTGCACGATCGCGTTCCGTTGGCTTTCGTTGGGCATGCTACCGACCTCGCGTCGTGGAACGCGCGTCCTGTCTTCCCTCTAGCCTTGCCTTTAATTCGCACAGGGCGAGCGGGGAATGCGGTCGCTCTTGGCGCTCTTTCGCTCGGGAGCGGACTTCTTCCTTGCATTTCACCGATCACAAGTGATAATGAAGGGACCACGTAAACCAACAGTACAATAAAAGTTTGATGTTTAATATATACACGATGTTTCACACTCTTTATATTTTCTCAGTCGTTTGTATTGATCCCCCCACCCTCCCCCCCCGAAAGCTTTCTGCACCCAACACGTGGTTTTGCAGTGCCTCCAGGATCGGCCCACCTTTCACCAAGCGACAGTGTTATGGGATGACGTCATGATGACGTCCCAAAATTGTGCTATCTGTGACGTCATGATGACATCACATGATGGCGTCCTCACATGATTTCCTTGCATCACTTTGTGTTGACGCCGCCACCAACGGTCAATTTTCGCGTTTGATGAGACATCTAAGGCTTTCGCTTTAATGAAGGGGAAGGGGTTACACGACTGCGTAAAACTAATTCTACCTAAAGGAGACAATGTAATGCTTTCTAACAGATGGCCTGCGAGGTCTCATAGAATAAATAAGTAAAGACGAGAACAGAACAAACCACTGTTCAACCAACCTAGACTACAGGCTCCAGCAGGCAACGTTAAGGTTCTGCGGCAAGACGTTTTCAGAGTACGCGCTTCGCGAAAAGATGCACGGAGAAGGCGAATAAAGAGCTATATTTTAAAGTACAATGTCTATGCAGATTTTCTATCGAGGCACATGCAGAGATAATATATACTTGCGTTGAGACTATTTCATCATGACTCTGGATCTATAGTTGATCACGTACATACAGAGGCTATGATCGGGGATGAACGACTGTCATAGTACCGTGACTTGTGAACCAGCGCACGAAAGCAAGTGCAGAGTTAGAGAAATAAAAGAAAATATTGAAAGAAAGGCCAAAGGAAGAATAATGGAACAGCAGTATTTTACAGGTGCGACTGTTGGAGGCATAAGCGCCTTTTAGTGCTTTCCATACCTTCGCAATCGGATTTCGTGTTTTACGTCACAACACATCACAAGGATTTATTAGGGCGGACTCTATTTTTTATCTGTGTTGTTTAGACTTAAGTGTCCACAAGCCTAATATTGGCCGCAGATATACAAAAACGTGTCTGACCTGAATGTATGGACTGGTCATTTCCCATAGACAGCCACGATGTACACGTTCCGTAGACGAGACGTTTCTTCCAAGCCGTAGACGAAAAGTGAAGCCTCTCATCTCGTCGAAGGAGCGGCTTGCTTTATCAGTTGCCGACGCCTGCATACAAGGCGGCCTTTCGTTTTGAAGATGAGTCTCGAGAAGATCGCCGGAGGCAGGTCAAGCAGGAGGCAACGGAGCGATACCGATACGTTTCTTTGTCTTATCTGACATTGACATTTCGTGGGGACTACAGATCGTAGCAGTCAATATTTTGTTTAGGCGTATTCTACAACTCTCCACGCGCCGTGTGTTTACGTCTTACCCTTGAGACGTTCCTCATCCTTACGCTGCCTTCCTCTGCCTTCTTTTTGAAGGTTGATAAAACCTGAAATAATCTAAAGGCGAAAGCTTCAGATGCCTTATCAAACTCGAAAAGTGACCGTCGGCGTCGGCGGCGTCAACACGAGTGATCCAAAACATCATCATCATCTTCTGGCGTCACCATAGACGTCATCACAACGTCACATGGCAACACAATTTGCGACGTCATAATAACGCCGTTATGGCGTCACATAACGCGATGTCACATGAGGAAGTCATCACATGACATCGCCGCTTGGTCAAAAGTGGACCGATCCCGGAGCCACTGCAAAACCACGTGTGGTGCAGAAAGCTTCCAATGCCCCCCGATCCCGAAGGCAGTGCAAAATCACGTTAGGTACAGAAAAATTTCGAGGGGGCGGGGGGGGGCGATCAGTACAATCGACTAAGAAAAAGATGATGACCTTCGTCTTCGAGTCGTGCTAGGAAAATGCACAAGGGACTGTGACACTTTTATTTCGTAGTTTCGACATCCTGTCCTTGACGCGGAAGAAAAACGAGCTTGGGAGGATGCAACGAATGTATGCAATCGGTGCATCTGTGCTCCTGACGCTTTATCCCGTTGTGCGCACTTGGCAAAAGAATGCAGTGATGGAAGGGGGGGGGGGATATGCGACCTGCTCTTTTTCGGCCCAGTCACGCGTCCTCATTAATGCGTGCCATGCCACGCATGAGCGGGCACGGAGTGCCGGGTGGTGCGGGAGCCGTGAAGAGAGGATGCGCCACCGTCCGTGAGAACGCAAGTCGGCAGTCACCGCGGCCGCATTGAAGTTGGGAGACTCTGCACCTAGACCACTTAGTGGTTCTGCACAGAATTCGGAAGCGAATGTCTTTTGCGCCGTCACGAAGCAAAACTTTACAAGCCGAGGCGTAGCCAGAAATTTTTTTCCGGGGGGGGGGGGGGATTGAACCCCCCTCAAACGCCCCCATCCCCCCTGGCTACGCCCCTGTTTACAAGGATGTGCTTTTCTTTTAGGGGGTCGTCGAAATGTCCATTGTTAAATGGATAAAAAGAGAAACCTAAGGCAGACGATGGTCAAAGCCTTCGACCCTCCTCAGTTCTATTTTCTCCAATGTATTATAATTGCGTGAATATGAGAGATAACTTCTCGCTACATGCCTGCGAATGCCCATTTCTTCGTCGTGATTTCGACTACCATGTCCTTGTACAGGTTTGTTCCATGACCAACTCTGCTCTCTTGCTGTCCCTTAATGTTACACCTATCATTTTGCCTTCCATGGCTCGCTGCGTTGTGCTCAATTTAATTTGACACTCCGGGAGAGGCAGAAAGTTGTGTGCGTAGATGAGATTAAGAAGTTTCGGGTGACAACGTGGCCGCAGCAAGCACAGGACCGGGTTAATTGAATAAACATAGGAGAGGCCCTTGCTCTGCAGTGGGCGTAGTCAGGCTAATGATGAGAGATAACTTATATGTGAAGTTCGACGCAATTTAAATGTGAGAGTTAACAGTCTAATAAGCGTGCACAGTGCGAGCTTATGTCGAGGCATGCCACCAGTGACAGTTCAGGTCGTTTGAATTAGTAATTTATCGGTAGAACCTACCATTTTGAAGTAAACAGAATCGGTGAGAATTGCTAAAAGGGGAAGGAAGGGGTGGAGATTGGGTTTCAGATTATTTGGACCACATGGGGATCATTAAAACGTGCACCGAAAGCAATGTGTGCAGGACTGTGGCCGCGAAACCGTGACCTGTAAATAAACCTGTAAAATGAATCAACGCTTTAGTAGCTGGAGGAGAGCTGCATACAAGCATTGTCAAGTCTTCCCATTTAAATGAGAGTCATTTGGTTTCGTCAGCTTCTTAATCACTCATACGGTGTTACCATGATACACCGTGCAAAGCGTAATGTTTCGAACTGAAGCGCCGATGAGAAAAGGAGCCAGATTTGCACATTTCGTGATTTTGATGGTAACGAACTCTCCGATGTTTTATTGCACAAGGGTTTGAGGCCGGGTCGGCCGTCGAGTGAAATGTTGTGGTCGTCGATTGCGGGGGGCCGTTTAATCGTGCAGGTTTTTCTTGGTCCTGTGGGAAGCGTCCGGTTAGCGGTCCCAGCCACCGCCTCCTCCACCGCCTCCGGGCCATCCGCCGCCCCCTCCGCCCCCACCGGACCAGCCTCCGCCTCCACCGCCGTGTCCACCACCGCCTCCACCGTGGTGGCCGCCTCCGCCGCCGCCTCCACCTTTGCCTCCGCCGCCTCCACCACCGGTGCTCACCGGGTGCAAGGACTTCACCAGATACGTGGATCCTGTCTTGTAGGTCTGGGCGGCACCACCGCCGCCACCGCCGGCGGCTGGGCCTGGCATAGAGAGATGTCACTGAGTACTCATTGTGAAACTCTCTGCTCGGTTGACACTTTGTAGTAGTAGTAGTAGTAGTAGTAGTAGTAGTAGTAGTAGTAGTAGTAGTAGTAGTAGTAGTAGTAGTAGTAGTAATAGTAGTATACTATGAAAAATCAAGTATTTGGGAAGTATTTCTGCCACACAACTGTAATCATCATCTGCCTTGCCCGCGTTTCCTTTCTTGAGAACCGGGCTCTCGCCACTGTCTTATTAAGAATGTTACGTCAGGCTGATGGCGAGCACGCTGTTCGTGACCGGGAAGTGCTGTGCCGGGACCGCGGTGATAACGCAAGGAAAGTACGCGAGGTAGGTTATGATTATTGTTGCGTGGCAGAAATACTTCCCAAATACTATAGTTTTTCTTAGAGTGTAGTAGTGCTAGTAGTAGTAGTAGTAGTAGTAGTAGTAGTAGTAGTAGTAGTAGTAGTAGTAGTGACAAAGATTTTTTTCTATCACCGTTTATCCGTGCCCTGTGATAGCTGAGCACACCTTATTACGCCAAATTTTGCGATTTCATCCCTCTATAAATTTCCTGCCTGTAATGGCTCCGTCTCGCTTTTCTTTGACACTCGCTTAACTTTTGCTACTAGTGGAGTGTTAGTAGAAATTCGTATGTACCAATAGCGAGCAGACTTCAATGACACTCATGTAGGTATACCACGGCGTGACAGTATAGGATATGGCACGGCATGGATTAAAGCAATGCGTCAGGGCATCTGTTGCTCCAGTGATTGCAGCTAGCAAGCGAGTGAATGAATGAGGGTTAAAAAGAGAGCTATGTACAACTTTTAGTTATATGCTGGAGATGTTAGCCTAGTTGATCGCCTAGCCCGCTACTCTAGGCTCCGGCTGATATAGCTTGCATGCCTTCAGGGATCGCGCAGATAGTGAATAAGATGTACACTCACATGCACGTGCATGTACAAATATGTTATTCAGAAGCCTTACTTGAGGCTTGTTGATTTCGTAAACACCAGCAGCGCTATCGCGGCGCTCAACGAGAAGCTGGTGTCTTGCTACGAACCGAGAACGCGCCGCAACCCCTCGCTCAAGCCGTGTTGGCAGTGTAGTGATGCCTCCAGATACTGTCTCTCTGACAAGCGGCAGTAGCAGTCGCACAGAACATGTGGCAGGTCTTCGGGAGGTAATCGCGTGAAATAACTGCTTGAAAGTTTCACGTACGTACGGCAGTTACCGGGTTTCCACTCAGTTTAGACTCTACCGGAGTCGAAGCTTTGCCCTGGCGGCACGATCGGCGTTGGTCGTCGTGTTTGGAGTACTTTTCTCACTCACCTCCTCCTCCGCCGCCGCCTCCTTTCCAGCCTCCTCCTCCGCCTCCTCCTTTCCAGCCACCGCCTCCTCCACCGCCGGACCAACCGCCTCCACCACCGCCGCCAGACCAACCTCCGCCGCCGCAGTGGACGGCACACACGGCCGCCAGCACAACGACACTCGCCAGCTGCACCAGTATCACATACAAATACCTTGCAGAGCCTTTGCGGGGCATTTTGTAAGGGGGGTGAGGTGAGCAGTAGAACGAAACACACATAAGATCAAAATACATAAACTTAATAAAACAGACAGCAATGAGGGCAGAAGTATCAATAATTAATTAAACCCACCAAGTTTAGCAACAAGAATTACAGAAATAAACAAAAATGTTAATCACAAATCACAAAGAGCAGTGCCACGGGAAATAGGCATCTAAAAAAATCACTTCAACATAACATAGATGCCAACAGTACTACATTCATGACTAATAGTGGACGTGACAACTACACATCATCAGGCAAAAAGAAAAGAAAACGAAGAAAAAAAGGAAGTGGCCTAATTATATTGAGTTTGACCCCTGAGTTTCAGTGTCCCGTGTAAATGAACGGCACAGAGGAAGAAACATTGCTCCGGGACGAAGAGTAAAGGAGAAATTTCTTGCTCTGGAACCGAAGTTTCGACAATGTTATTTCAGCGTGAGACTACCCTGTGAATTATATAACATATCGATTCAGCGGCGAATCGGTCGAAGTTCTTGATGGGCAGTCAAAGTGGAGCACCAACGGTGGGAAGCTAGTTGTATTGTAACGGAGGAAGAGATATAAGAAGGGAGAAGAGGTCAACCAGATTAACAGTCCTGTTGTCTACTCTGCAGTGGCGGACATGGTAATGGCAGAAAAGATGAACAGGAAATAAAAGAAAATAAGGTCCATCCTCCTCTCACTGTAGTCTTCCAATAAGTTCTGTAGCTTCCGGAAAAAAACTCAATCGCTTTCAGGGCCGTTTGGGCTGACAATGGGCGAAATCATGGGGTCGAAAAAAATGTAGTTTCCGTAAGGCTACTGTCGTCACTGCTGGGCGTTGCGTTGGGGACCTTTCTTTGCACACTGAAGCGTAACGGAAATATGCGCAAAGGCAGGCAAAGACTACCACATGGAATCCCATGTTCAAAGAAGGCATATATGTGAACATAGCAGGTCAAAGCGTCACTGAACGTATGTACGTGAATTCTCTCGCTCGCTCATCGCGACCCGATGATCCTTACGCGAACTCGACAGGCGGATCCTAAACTGACAAGTCTACCCAAACCGATTATATCGGGTTCATGTAAACACCCTGTATGGCAGACACCTTCGTACCAAATGGTCTGGTTAAAAACATTTACAAGTGATATGCGATAGTGTTTGCTGGAAGCGACAGAGTTCGGTGTTGTTGACCCGAGCGTGCCATGTAGCGGATAGGTCATTAAAAAAAAAAAGAAGAAAAAACGACTTGCTTCGCGAGTTACTGAACTTTGCTCTTCTAACTTTGCAAGTGAACAAAACGAATGTTGGTATTGGTACCAGCATTAATGGTAGCTCAATAAGCAGACGCCTTAAGGTAAACTAACGATTGGTAATGAACGTTGCCACACATCAACGTGCACGGCGTGTAAATTTGTGGTACAGATAACGTCCTCACGTGCAGCAGCCATGTTTATGTATTTGCAATATCACAGCTATGTTTCACTCCCCACTACGCATCTTCACATTAAAGATTCGTCAAATAGAAATATAATGAAGGAAATAGGGAGGTAAGCATGAAGTGTCCGCTTGGCTATCTTTCGAACGCTACTTCGTAGTCTATGTCGATCCGTCGTGCATAGCCACATTAGTTATACGGTATTTGTGTAGGGTGAGCCCTAAAGCAATAGGTTGAACACCATTCCAGTTGCGCGAAGCATCGCTTCTTGTAGGATGTTCTTCATACGTCAGCATAATTGTGATGTTCACATATGCTGCTGACCCTAACTGCGCTTCAACGAATCCAGCTAAACGTATCCTTAATTTTGTTGAATGTAACAAAAGAAAAAAAAAACGTGGGCCACTGTTTAACAATTACGCTCGAATATTGAGATCGTTCTGGCATAACCATGACTACCTGTCTTCAACTGCAAAGTGTTTAATCCAGCTGGGGAGCATTTGCACGCTTGCTTACCCCCTTAACCTACATAATTTAGAAATTTCCTTCTACAAAATCTTAATATCATAGAGAGTAACACACTCATCTTATCACTACATTAGATCAGCTTAGACATGCAACAGCGCTGTGTACAACTGCCAAAATTTGTTCCAAGTATTTTCAAGCTTGTATTATAAGATTTCTTTTGCCGAACTAGTTGTGTAAATATCCGTATTTCTGCGCATGTTTGCTCACTCAGTAAACAATTCCGAGCTTTTTTTTAAAATTCCACAGGACAACGATTTCACTACGTGTATATGCAATAGGCAGTGTCGTTTATAAGATTCCACGTTACAATCTTGCATGGGCTACGAAACTTTTTATACGTTAATGCATAGCATTTATGGCAACAACTTTGACTTTGACCTAGAAACTGCTTTGTAGATATTGATATATCCAATAAACCGCCATATTCCTCCCATAGAGAAAGATAGAAACAAAAAATAAGCTATATCGAAGGAAGAAAAATATTAATATGTAATCTGGGCTTGGTCGACGTGTAACCGTAACATTACGGTCGTAGCACCATGCTTAGTTACGCTCTTCTTCATATCGAGAAAAAACGAGATTCCACGAAGGTCCTTCGTGGCTGTACGTACCAGTAACCGCATCTCGTCCCGTGGACTGTTCAGAGTCGCCCGTCCACGTCACTGTAGCTCACTTATATAGGGGTGGCCCCCTTCATCTTTGCATCGGGACGGGTGTGGGTGGTGACAACGACTTCTTTTCTTGCCTTCCCAGCTCTCGCGCCATACCTCTCCACACACTTTTCTCTCGCGACGGCGTCCGCCCCTGCCGACACAATGGCTCACCACTCTCCGTTTTTTCGGGGACGCCCCGGGGAAGTTTTCGGACACAGGGTGGATGGCAGGGGGCGATGACTCGACCGAGGCGCACGCCGTTCGTGTTTTGGCGCCGAAATGGGTTAATCGCCATCGCCAGCGGCCGCCCCCTCCAAACGTACGGCGCGCCGTCGTCACAGGACCTGCCATCATCCTCACACCGTCGCTTCCGTGAACCCCCCCTCTTTCTCTCGCTGCCGTGCTGCGCGCCTCGACATTTTATACTTCGCCTTTTCTAAAGAAGCGTCTCAGTGTGCTCTTGAGGAGCCCCGATGGAGCAGGAGTCTGACGTTACGGGACGACGTCACTGCGTAGGTGGAGTTGTCAGGACCTTGCGGTATAAAGTGCGCGTTGTGGTCACATGAGCTAATCCTTATGACCGGGTAACTAATAAGCGAATTACGCAATGCCGCTTAGAAAAAGTGGTTAAGTGCGGGGACTAGCTTGAGGTGTAGAGATGCTGCCTAAAGGAGGTGTGCCTTGTGGTTGGAAGAGCTCACCCATACCATCATAACTGACAGGCACGTTTAGCTAATACACTTTTATAGGCGGGTTTAACCCGCGTGACTAGCTGGTTTAGTACATTGAGTGTAGTTGTGTTACTACATCTCTACTATAGAGACATAACTAGTCGGTACGTTAGCTAATCTCCTGTTACTAGTGCGTTTATGTTACCGATGAACTCCGTTGATTCGGTACGAGAGAGAGAGAGAGAGAGAGAGAAATAGACAAAAACAGGAAATACGAGCGAGTAGGTATGCGAGCGAAGTGGCATATAGTGTTGACAAGAAAAGAAAAGAAAATCACGCATTGCTTGTATGCACCCGACGAGTGGTTGTTTCGGGAGGAAGTTGCCGCACTGTAGATTGTCTGTGTTGTGGCTTCTACGATTATCCGCGCTACACGTCCTTCTATGTCAGCGTCACGAGTGGCTGCCTGTGTTCGCCAGTGTGTGCTTTTTCTATCTTGAACCACACACATCACGAGAGTGCAAGCGGATGTGTTTGAGGATGTGCTTTTCGTTATCGCCCACAGGCGTTCTTCAGCGGCTAAAGTTTTTGGGCACTATATGGTCACGTCGACCGCAGGGCGGAAAAGTGTGCGTTACTCTTACGGAAGCGCTAGTCTCATTAAGGTTGGAAAGCAGCCGGACTGGCTGTGTGCCTTGTTCGCTACTTCCCAGAGAACTTACATTATGTTGATTGTATTTGCAGCTGTTAGTAAATATTTTAGGGAAAGTAACTGACACATAATTTCTACAGACAACGCAATTTGCGGCAGTTGGCGGCTAGTTCTGTTCGGCTTATGGCTTATGACAGGACAGAGCTACGCCTCTGTAAAGGGCTGAAGCCCATGAACACAAAAATAAAAGAAAACAATAAAACATCTGCAATGGTTATGACAGTCAAGTGGTGTGTCGGTAAAAACAAATACATAAGGGAATAGATCTCGTCGAGGACTCATTGGCTGACATCTGCGCAACGAAAAATGTCACCTCAAAGCCACACAAATTTATTATCAGTTAGCGGTGCGTGATGGGGACAGAACCATGCTTCAGGTGTCTGTGGGTTTCTAATGACCGTGCTGAAGCTTTTCATTGGAGTTAATAAAAAACGTTCTCCTGCTACAGAAGAAAAAAAAAGTGCTAGGTACTCTGCACATGTCTTTCTACGGCACCGAGGGGCGGTTTCTGAAAAAAAAAACACAGGAAAAAAGAAGAACTATGCGACGACAACAACAATCAATGCAATAGGATGAAGGGTGCGTGGAATTATATGGACATATATAATCCCTCTTCCCTCCATCTGGGTGAAGCAGCAGGCTGGTTCTTTGCCTACTCATGAAGACCTGTCTACTTCTAATCTAGAAGTTTCGTATCGTTGCCCCCTCTATTCCTCTCTCTTTCATATCTTATCTCAACACGGTTGGTTTTACTAAAAAAAAAAAAAGACAAGTTTTCTACGTTGGACTTCTGAACGTGTTCGCAGCACCGACATAGTGTCACCTCAGGAATTTCGATTTTTTTTTCATTTCACTTTACTCGTTTCGTTTTTTAACTTGTGGCATTAAGTAACCAGCAAAAAAAGGGGGGGGGGCGGTGTACTTCATGTCACTGAATGTTATCAGAGCGTAAGAAACAGAACGTTAAAGGAAAGCTGGATTTTTTTAGGCGTGAGTTGTTCAAATTTTCTTTTTTTTTTGGGGGGGGGGGGGGCTCCTTTAGAATACTATGCAATGTCTTTTTACTCATAGAACTTTCAGCCAGACGAGAGTATACGCCGTCAAACTTGCTAATGTTATGACGAGAGAGAGCACGGGTTTCAGTGTGCTGTTACCGCCTGTCCTATCTATGCTCTTGCCCTCATTGTTGTCCGCAATTATGAGTCGACGGTTTGACATTGCAGTACTGAAATTGAGAAATGCAGTTTAAAGTAATACTCTTTAATCGTTATTATCCCTTTAGGAAACGGCAAGTTGCCGGGCAAATAGGACGAACGACCTTTAGTACATCTACTACGGTGATTGCCGGACTAGCAGCAATAGCCGCCGGTTACTGTCCTGCACATACACGGAAACTGTACAGGCTGCGGTGACGCAGGTCAGCCAACACATGGCCGATAGGTAATGAATAGTGCACCGTTCCCGAGCTCCAGGTACTGCAGGTGCGCCTGCGAGAAGCTGTTTACGACATTGCTCGGAGGCACGTAAAACTTTATTGTAGGAGGTACCACGTAGGATTTCATAAGAGTATAACAGGTCTGTGAACCTGAGCGAAGGTGGCACGGCGGATGCGAACAGGAAGAGAGAGTGTGTGTGTGTGAAGTAGTGAAGCGGATAGAAGCTAAGCAAACGCACACTTTTGCTACCCTGTACTAGGACTGCATTGAAGAAGAAGAAAAAAACTGTACTAGACAAATGAATGAAAGGTAAAAAAGGGCAAGATGGCAAGAGTGAGAGAGAGAGAGAGAGCACCAGTCTCACGCACAATTGAAGTGGCACATCAGCGGTGGTCGATGGGGTTAAAGCGTCCGCCCACAATGCGGTAGGTACTGGGTTCGATTTCCAGGGACTCCCGGCACCCACCACATTTTCTAATGGGGGGAAAGAGGCCAAGACCTGGCTCGCGGTGTTGAAGGTACTCATATCTCGAGGAGGTGGCCTCTTCCCTTCTTTCACTCCCCTTTCCCCTCCCACCAATGACGCTTCGCCGTTTTCCCGTGTGCGTTGCAGAAATAAGCATTTTTCCCATATGCTCAAACTACTAAACTACTACTGCACCTCAGGACTATAAGCGGTCACAGAAACCTGTCGACTTCACGCACACTAGCGATACGTTCGTTGGTGTTTTGCCATCGACGCACACGGCCGTGGCTGGTTCAATAATATTGACTTGCGAAAACTATCTTGTGCCCTGCCAGTTTGCGGCTGTGTTTAGAGGGTGGTGCTGTAAGCATTAGCGATGCAGCCCCCCCCCCCCCCCACACGCACGCACCCTCTCCCCCCCACACACACGCACGCGCGCACAATGAAGCGTCATAATAACGATGAATTGAAGTGCAAGGTTAGTAATGGCAGTTGTAGCCTTACAGAATGATCAAGTTTCGCAGACTGCACTTTCGAAACCTAGGATACGATCAATAAGTGTGTGTGACAGTACCAGCCAGAAAATAAAGTTTTCTTGTAGAATCTTGATAGTAGAATCGGAAACAATAGAGTTTTTTCGGGGGCAGACTGGGGCATCTCGTCGGAGAAGTCATTATCGGTAATGCTGAAGTATAGGGTCGCGTACTCTCGCACGAACTTGATAGAATTCACTTCTTATTTTTATCAGTTACACATGGGTCTTATTGTGTAAGGCAAGCTGCGAACTGCCAGAGTTCTCTTAAAGGGCTGTAGGAACGTGTTCGAGAGGAGTGGGTTTATAAAACGTTGATGACGCTTTCATGGTCATCAAAAGTTTTAGAACTTATTGGAAAATGGTAAAGAATGTTAGGTCACATTGAGCAAAGACATGATAGCCGCGATAATCTAACATTCTTTTGAGATGCGGGATGGCTGACAGCGCAGACTTTGCGGAGTCTGGTCTACGCATATATACTTCCTGTCTATCTGCTTAGGACAGAAGCTTCGTGGGATGGTGAAATATGACTGCGTGGTGACGAAAATATTCTTGCGAAGTGAGAATAGACGCTTTTAGTTAATTTTACTTACAAGGTAATCAAGTTAGACGATTGCCGTAGGAAACGATTGCCGCACAGTTGAGGATGAGCAGCTGCGAGAGAGATTAGAGGAAAATGGCGACTGAAACAGTCTTCCGCAGCAAAGGAGTTTGCAGCCTTCTATAAAAAAAATCTATTGTGCTGCAGTGGGAAAACAAGTAAAAAATTATGTTATTTTTACTGTTATATGGCACGTTTTTGCGCTAAATAGTGCTACATAATAGCTTGCGAAAATTTACTTGTGCTACGTCGTTTCAAGTGCCAAGTTAACAAGTTCATCACGTATTGAACTGTTCAGTTACCGTGGGAAAATCGGCCGCATTTTGTAGGGTTTAGTAATTATTTTGTTATCAATAATATGACAGGTACAGTGTAATATTATATATCGTTATAAAGCTAAGTGATTGTAGTTTTTAATAGAATTACTTTAAAAATTAAGGTTAAGAATTAAGGTTAGGAAATTAGGGCAAGAATACTTATGAAAAAAGCCGGCAGATCCCACGCATTGTGGGAATCGATGTAATGCGAAGCAGCCAGCAAAGAGCTGGATACATCGTCTTGCATGTCGTTTAGCAAAATGCGTGTCATGGCTTTCATGTTAACTCCTATTATTTATGTTCGTCACACAGTAACGTCGCGCAATACCAACTTCGGGGTAGATCAAGCTAGCGAAACGGCCGCCAGCACACCATGAGCCTGGCACGTAAGTCATGCTGTACATGACATGTGTGTCATGACTTTCATGTTAACTCGTGTTATTTATGTTCGTCACACAGTCACGTCGCAAGATACTAATTTCGGTGTATATCGAGCTAGCGAAACGGCCGCCAGCGCCCCATGAGCGTGGCACCTAAGTCATGCTGTACATGACACGCGTGTCATGATTTTCATGTTAACTCTTGTTATTTATGCTCGCCACACAGTCACGTCTCGCAATACCAATTTCAGGGTAGATCAAGCTAGCGAAACGACCGCCAGCGCCCCATGAGCGTGGCACGTAAGTCATGCTGTACATGACATGCGTGTCATGATTTTCGTGTTAACTCTTGTTATTTATGCTCGCCACACAGTCACGTCTCGCAATACCAATTTCAGGGTAGATCAAGCTAGCGAAACGACCGCCAGCGCCCCATGAGCGTGGCACGTAAGTCATGCTGTACATGACATGCGTGTCATGATTTTCATGCTAACTCGCGTTTTTATGTTCGTCACAAAGTCATGACGCGCAATACCAATTTCGGGGTAGATCAAGCTAGCGAAACGGCCGCCAGCGCCCCATGAGCGTGGCACGTAAGTCATGCTGTATATGACATGCGTGTCATGATTTTCGTGTTAACTCGTGTTATTTATGTTCGTCACACAGTCACGTCGCGCAATACCAATTTCGGGGTAGATCAAGCTAGCGAAACGGCCGCCAGCGCCCCATGAGCGTGACACGTAAGTCATGCTGTACATGACATGCGTGTCATGATTTTCGTGTTAACTCGTGTTATTTATGTTCGTCACACAGTCACGTCGCGCAATACCAATTTCGGGGTAGATTAAGCTAGCGAAACGGCCGCCAGCGCCCCATGAGCGTGGCACGTAAGTCATGCTGTACATGACATGCGTGTCATGGTTTTCATGCTAACTCGCGTTTTTATGTTCGTCACAAAGTCATGACGCGCAATATGAATTTCGGGGTAGATCAAGCTAGCGAAACGGCCGCCAGCGCCCCATGAGCGTGGCACGTAAGTCATGCTGTACATGACATGCGTGTCATGATTTTCATGCTAACTCGCGTTTTAGGGGCGAAGCTCCTTAAGGCGGCACCCGTTCGTCCCTCGTAGTCGTAGTCGTAGTCCGTAACCAGTCTTACGCTTTGACCTCCAAGGTGGTGCCGGTGGGAGATTTTTCCTGTGCGTTGTTGAACAATAAAAAATTCGCAGCGGTATCTAAAAGCCGACTTCTTCTGTCTCTCATTCCCATTAGCAGCCATTCTTTACCTCCAAGGTAGTGCCTGGTGAGATTTCTCCTGTGCGTGATTAATCAATAACAATTTTGTTCAAAACGCTGTTGATTGATGAAATAAACCAACGAAAGACGCCAGATGTTTTGTAAAAGCAAAACGGAAGAACGCCAGATGTTTCTAAAGCAAGAGGAAAAGACGCCAGCTGCTTAACGAAAGACGCCAGATGTTTTCTAAAGCAATGGTTTTCTAAACAATGAAAATTCACAGCGTACATGTAAAATTAAAGTGAGCTGCAAGTCGTCATAACTCATCGAACCTTTAGTATAAACGCGCCCTATCTCACGTCGGTCATGATGTACTGGGCAGAATTCACGGAAGATTCACGGTTTACCGATGAACCTCCGCAGCTTCGCCCACTCATCATCATTCACTCCGTGGATATGCTGTGATTTTATGTACTGGGCGCATTTCACGGAAGAGTTTCACGGTTTACAGATGATTCCCTTCGTAGCTTCGCCCCACTCATCATCATTCACCCCGTGGATATGCTGTGATTTTTTTATGTTCGTCACAAAGTCATGACGCGCAATACCAATTTCGGGGTAGATCAAGCTAGAGAAACGGCCGCCAGCGCCCCATGAGCATGGCACGTAAGTCATGCTGTACATGACATGCGTGTCATGATTTTCATGTTGACTCGTGTTATTTATGTTCGTTACACAGTCACGTCACAAGATGCCAATCTTGGCGTATATAAAGCTAGCGATACGGCCGCCAGCGCATCATGAGCGTGGCACGTAATCATGCTGTACATGACATGCCTCTCATGATTTTCATGTTAACTCGTGTTATTTATGCTCGTCACCCAGTCACGTCGCAAGATACCAATTTTGGTGTATATCAAGCTAGCGAAACGGCCGCCAGCGCACCATGAGCGTGGCATGTAAATCATGCTGTACATGACATGCGTGTCATAATTTTCATGTTATGACTTGTCATTTATGTTCGTCATACAGTCATGTTACACCATACCAACTTTGGTGTACATTCGATTAACCAAGCGACCAGGAGAGCACAAAGTCGTAGGCGGCTAGATAGATAGATAGATAGATAGATAGGTAGATAGATAGATAGATAGATAGATAGATAGATAGATAGATAGATAGATAGATAGATAGATAGATAGATAGATAGATAGATAGATAGATAGATACGCTCAAAGTCGCAGAAGTTCGCTAAGAAATGCTTCGCATTTAAAACAAGATTTATTGAACATTGCATCGAACATTTCTAATGTTGTGCTCTCAACATGAGAAAAAATACCCGAAAAATAATCTGAATAATAAAATGTTTCCTCAACAGGTTTCTGTATTACAGGAAAATTTGAATGATCTAGCTGAAAAAGCGTATGAGTTACTAATTTTCTGTCGGCTCAGTGAAAACTCCATTATTCCATCAGGTTACATGGTTATATGTTTTAAATGCGAAGCATTTCTTAGCGAACCTCTGGCACTTTGGGCGTTTCTATCTACGTATCTATCTATCTATCTATCTATCTAGCCGCCTACGTCTGGGTGCTCTCATGATCGCCTCCTTTACCTTGGTGTAGACCAAAATTTGCATGGGAGGGTAAGAGGATTTGACGAATATGATTGCTGGGTCATGACATGAATAACGTCAAAATCCTGCCGCGTACGTCGTCAAACCCTTTCCACTACACACGTGTGGCACATACCCGTTTACCACGGACTGCGGTGTACGGGTATGCGCCACAGGTGATTGACAGTTTATATCTACCCAGGAAGGGTGAGAACAGACATTGGTAACTTAAATGCTAGAGCGTTGAGGAAAACCAACATCGGCACCGTTGACTCAACGAATGGAAAGAATGAAAATTAGGATCCCAGCAGGAATCGAACCCAAGCATTCAGCGTGGCAATCAGGTATTCTACCACTGAGCCACGGCAGGTCTGTAAAGTGGTTTGGAAAAACAGCCTACGCAGGCGTAATAACGGTGCAACGTCAATTGTGGCTGTGGTGCTGGCTATCTAATTTTACAAGAAAGCAATAAACACTGTATGATACTCCTACGATGTATACTCCTACGATACAGGCGTCATATCAGATTAACGTCTGTAGTTCGAATATTGGCTCCGCTTTTATAGCAGTCTAATAAACTATATGTTTGTATTTCTATTATTCAGCAAGCTATATTGAAGCATTGCTCGACCCCGGAGGAATACATCAACGAAAGTTACGTATTATATTCACATCATCGCACCGTAAAGTGCACTTAGACCTCCAGAACGACGCAGCATTTCTTACGAGGCTGTGCGATGGCCTCATGCAGACCGAGGACGATACCAGATTGACTGACAGCCGCTTGGTAGACTAGGCTACGTAGGCCACTTACGCCCAGGTATAGTCTACGAATACGACAAACACCATCCACTGATGTTGGTCTACGTACCACTATCCAGGCCTACCAGCCTCGACGGCCTATACCTCACCAACGCGAAGGGTGGCTTCAGGTTCCGACACGTCGCCGGCTCTGTCGACAGAAACTTTGTCGACACAATGACCGAGGCATCCACGAATTCCAACAGCTCTACTATACCACATCACTTCACATGGACCCCTCGTCACCACGATCACGACCGGATCCTATAACAAGTCATGACCAGCTGCTGGTGCTCACTGGTCACGGTGATGATGCCCTTGTTCAAGAACTGTCAAGAACTTCTTGCACACATGCACACGGGCTCGTGCAACATGCGTGCGTTTTCGGGACACGTATAAGCACTACATATCAGCTTGCCGCTTCTGGTGTTGGTAATACCCACGTTGCTATTGGCAGCGTTACCCAACCGTAAACAACTGGTTATATAACACATATGAGGCTCTTCAACATATACATGTGTGTGCGTATAAAATTTATACATATCTTTAGCGTCATTTTATAACGTGTCGCTATGTAAAAAACTTACGGCACAGTCACCTACCCGCCGCATGCTTCGCATAATATCGACTCCCACGGTACGTGAGATCTGCCGAATTTTTTCTTCTAGAAATTTCCTAGACACAGCAGTATAATGAGTATAATTAAAAAGAACAATACGTTTTCTAGTGAGCCAAATTATTTTAGCAAATTATGCTAAGTAGCAGCACAGAAAAAAATTCAGATAACAAAAGGTAGAATTGAACACGGCACCAAAACATCCTAAGGTATGGGTTCACCGCACACAATAAAAATATTCTAAACGTGTAAGCTACAACAAATTCTTCACATATCCATGTCAGACACTATCGTAATAGGCGGAACAATTTCTAAAAGCTCTAATGTGTACAACGTTTTTCTTTCTAAGGTTGGTGTGCCACTGGGCAAAAGAGGCGTAACAAGTGGCATTTGTCTGGTAGTCAAATTTCGTGTCCTCATAGCATTTTTCGCATCTTCCCCGCTTCGTCAATCGGTAGTACTTGTTCTGAATGTACTTGGTTTGGGGAGGTGTAGCCGTGGCAGCTTGACGATGCCCAAATAGATCAGGAGGCATTTGAAATTCACCATCTCTGCGGCTGTGACCATTTTACCAAGAACCATCATCCTCGGCATAAGATCGCTTCTACAGAATTTGCAACCACGCATATTAATTTTTGTTAACACAAATCCTGTTTATTACTTCCGCTGTGATGAAGATGCCAAAAACTCCGATTTTCCTTTTGACACATATCGCTTCACTGCGCAGCACAATACTCTGTGTTCATGGCCGAGTACTCTTCTTCGACTGAACATCGCTCTCTACTGGCTGAAGGTGATGTCACCAAATCTTCACCATATACTGCTGAGACACTACATATAAAAGATATAATAGTGTCAACATCTTCACGACGGCGTGGTGGGAAAGTGACATAACGACCGGGCGTCACACAATGCGAATTAAGTAACTAGTGGGTCCTTTAAAGCTTCCAACCCATTACAAAAGGCTCAGTCATAATTCTTCATCGTCATCAGCCGTCGCATCAAGAAACTGCTCTTAATGCCTTACAGATGGTGCCTCGCTTCTCCGCAGAATGACGAGTAATGTCGTGGTGGGTGCTTCCCAACTTCACAAAAATTATGATTTGTGGCGTAGTCGATACGTTGCTAGTGTACTTGTGTTAGTAGCCACAAGAGAGCGTATAACGGGTTCTAGAAATGCCGCTCTTCGAGCTTTCGCTGTGACTGTGCTGCGCTTTCCGCGCAGGCCTGGCGTTTTTTATCATCCGAACTACGTACATTTCCATGATTTGGCATCATCCTCAGTGTGCTAGAAACAGTGAAAAATCACCTGCGGACGCAACATGTTCGTTGAAGGAAAAATTCCGAGAGGGCCTCGCTACCGGGTTGTCTGCCATCCTCGCGAACAAACCAAGCTAACTGCTATCTTTGAGTCGCTGTTAAAAAACGCCGCCGCTCGGGAAAAAAAAAAAAAAACCAAACTACGCAGGAAACGAAACATTATTGATTGCAGAATGTTCTAAATGGCACAACTAAGTGATGGGAGCTCGCGTATTTTAAAATTATCGCTCGGTGCGTTCGGGTCACGGGTGACCCACGTTCTATAGGCGCGGTCACAAAAGAGTTAAATGGAAACAATGCATTGCTATTTTCTAGGCGCCAGTAAAGCAAAGTTCCAATGAGAGAGCTTCTATAGTTTGGTACTTTTCATCGTGAGGCCTAGGAAGCGAATATATTCAAAGGTTTATTGGAGGGCTAGATGTGAATGCGTACAGGAACGAATGAATGAGTTTGGTTTGTCCATAGTTTAAAGCAATTACTACGGCGTATTGCTACCATAATTCCGCCAAAAAGTGACAGCTCGAAAGTCGCTGCTATTGATTTATTTGGTTTGCATGGCTCCCATGATACGTTGCTGTAGAACATCCAAGTGATAACTGCGCCGTAAATCGCATGCATCATCCAATTCAACCGGACTCGCCGCATATAATGGGCATGTGTAAATGTTAACGCCAAAATCCGGCAGATCCCACGCACTGTGGGAATCGATGTAATGCGAAGCAGCCAGCAAAGAGCTGCATACATCGCCTTGTTTGTCTTTGAGCCAAATGAAATCATTCATGCCATGGCACCTAGTTCACCATATATCGCATGTTTGCCATGCACACATGCATGCACAATCTGGTATATACCGTGCTTATGAAACGTATATTCTGGTATATACAATGCATGACCTGTCATATATGTTCATCACGCACTCGTGTCATGCCATACACTTTTTTGGTATATATCCAGTTAACAAAACGGCCAGAAGCGCACCATGACAGTGTCATGTAAATCATACAGTACACGACATGCATATAACATGACTCGCATGTTAGGACCTATAATGTAGATGCGCTGAGTGAAGCATGTTTCTCGTTTGTGCTTCACTCAGCGCATCTACATTACTATGCCGTACCAACTAGCCCAAATTGAAGCTTTATTAAATGTTAGGAACTGTCATTTATGTTCGTCATACAGTCGCGCAATACCAATTTTGGTGTATATCAAACGAGGGAAACGGCCGCGAATGCACCATGGGCGTGGCATGTAAATCATGACATACATGACATGTATGTCATGGTTTTCATGTTACCATCTGTTATTCATGTTCTTCACACAGTCACATCGCACAATACCAATTTTGGTGTATATCAATCTAGCGAAGCGGCCACGAGTGCGCCATCAGCATGGCATGTAAATCATGTCGTACATGTCATGCATGTCATGATTTTCATGTTACCACCTCTCATTTACGTTCGTCATACAGTCGCGTCACGCAATACCAATTATGGTGTATATCAATCTATCGAAAGGGCTGCGAATGCACCATGAGCGTGGCATGTTAATCATGACATACATGACATGCATATCATGGTTTTCATGTTACCACCTGTTAGTCATGTTCTTCACAAGTCACATCGCGCAATACCAATTTTGGTGTATATGAATCTAGCGAAACGGCCATGAGTGCGCCATGAGCGCGGCATGTAAATCATGTCGTACATGTCATACATGTCATGATTTTCATGTTACCACCTCTCATTTACGTTCGTCGTACAGTCGCGTCGCGCAATACCAGATTTGGTGTATATCAAGCTAGCGAAACGGCCGCGAATGCACCATGGGCGTGGCATGTAAATCATGACATGCATGTCATGGTTTTCATGTTACCAGCTGTTACTCATGTTCTTCGTACAGTCACATCACGCAATGCCAATTTTGGTGTATATCAATCTAGCGAAACGGCCGCGAGCGCACCATGAGCGTGGCGTTTAACTCATGTCGTACATGACTTGCATGTCATGAATTTCATGTTACCACTCTCATTTACGTTCGTCATACAATCGCGTCGCGCAATATCAATTTTGCTTTATATCAATCCAGCGAAACGGCCGCGATTGCGCCATGAGCGTAGCATGTAAATCATGTCGTACATGACGTGCATGTCATGATTTTCATCTTACCACGTGCCAGTTACGTTTGTCATGCAGAAATGTCTCGTCATATCAGTTTTCGTATATATAAGTTCATTCAAACGGCCGCTAGCTCCCCGAGACCATATCATGTAAATCATGCTGCACATGACATGCGTGTCATGATTTGCTCGTTAGAACTTGTCATTGTGTTCGTCATAAACTCTTGTCACGCCATACCAATTTTGGATATATGAAATTAACGGAACGGCCGCAAGAGCCCGAAGGCCGTGGAATGTAAATCATGCTGTTCATGACATGCGTGTCATGATTTTGATGTTCTGATCTGTCGTTTATGTTCGTAATACAGTCATGTTATGCCATACCAATTTTGGTATACATTCGAATAACGAAACGGCCTGAAGAGCACGAAATCGCAGGCGGCTAGATAGATAGATACGCTCAAAGTCGCAGAAGTTCGCTAAGAAATGCTTCGCATTTAAAAAAGAATGCCCATGTTTTGAATGCTCGTTAATGTGCTTATTCGCTATTAGCCTGCTGAATCAAGTTAATTGGGCTACAACTTCCCGCATCATGTAAGTCCGGGAGTAATTTGCAGTTGCCGCACTGCCACTCCGTAGGAGGTCGACACATACCTCCCCACGGTCTCCGTGTCACCGACCCAGCTTTCACTCATTTGGGCCGCAGTTTGGAGCATGGGGGCCATCACTGTGATGACCGTACGGCGATAAATCGCAAAAAGTAAACAACGACATGGTGGGTCCTGGTAACGCAATAAAGGCTGCGTGGGACAACAGACACTGTAGTACTCTAGGAAATCGTTTGGTTGCAACACACGGGAAATGCCGGTCGTGACCGACAGCGCCAGGATAGCGGAGACGAACTAGACCTGCCGGGGAGTTTCCGTTGCTTGATGCCGCTATTATTTTAATCCCCCGCACACGTCTGCTGTGCAGGCCCCGGATTCAAACGACTGGGCGGGCTCGCATTCGACACAATATGTGTTAATGATAAGGTCTGTCCTACGACACGCTGGTGCTGCTTTGAAGAAAACTTCTGTTGAGGATCTTTGTTCCTTTCTTTCTTAGCGTAATATCTGAGGCGTTTTGTTCCCTGGTGTTTGTGCCGTAGTGATTGGTGGTGTCTATGATTACGAGGCCATGTGTTATTGCGAAATTACTGTAAGGAAAATTTATGTGTTTCAAGTGGGCCGACTTCTGACCTTCTTAATAATAACAATTAAAAAAAAACAACAACAGAAAAAGCGGCTAGACAGAGGCCGGAGAGATGACGTCGAGACTCGGCCTTTTCGTCACTCACGCACCTCCCACAAGTGAATCCGGTATGAAATTGCGGAAGGAGATGTGCATTCAGAGGAACTCCTCTCGATGAAAACGAAGCCCCCTCACTTGCAAATATGCGCTTAAGAATTGTACTCTTCCCTTGGCACGGATAAATGAAATTAAAATGGTGGAGTCGAGATTCCTAAAAGAGAGGAAAGGCCGGTAGCTTAACAACACACACGCCCCGTTTGCTATCCTATGCAGAAGAAAGGGATAAGTCGGTGAAAAGAGAGATGGAATAGAAGAGAGATGGAATAGAAGAGAGAGAAAGTGAGCACTAAACGCGTGCTAGAGTAACGTACTATACTACGGCTGATGCCACAGTAGGCGGCTGTCTCTGAACATAAGCGACGTTCAAGAGGCGACATTCAATCTATATAAACGAGTGTTCCCGCATTCCTCCTTTCCTAAAAGTACTACCGTCGGGAATCGAAACAGTGACCTTTTTGCTCCGAGTCAATGCTCTCTACTTGTAGGCCATAGGTCGAAGGAGTTATTTCTCCTTCATCGCACCTAAACAACTGTGATGACTTTGTACTATAATACCGAATGCTGGATGCCGCACTTCAAGATGCTGCCGCACATTCCACTCGGTGATTCCACGAGATATCAAACATGCCTGTCCGGTCGATATTTTTGTTTTGCCTGGGTTTTTTATATGTTATGTGGGCACATTAAAAGTGCACGGAACTGAAAATTTTATTTCCAAGAAACGCTCCCAGCGCGCCAAAAAATATTTGAAGGTGGCGGTGCGGGTCTCCTGTTTTTGCTCACTGCAATGTTTTCGGATTTCACGGCCGAATTTAGCGCGAACTATAAATGATGTGTCGAAAATATTTTTGCTGGTTTTAATACGCATTACTGTGAATTGCATCCATGCTTTTTTATGCCGTCCTCAAAAAGAAGAAAATGTGAAGAAATAGCAAACACGGCCGAAATAAAAAAAAAAAGGGTCGTAAGTTTGAGGCGCCTTGGCGCCTTTGCTATTACAAACAGAAACTTGAAAACAATGTCAACTATAGAAAAGAGCCTTTGCAACATTTATACGGAAGATCATTTTCCTACGCGCAGCGCACAAAAAAGAAAACAATAGGTAAAGAAGCGAGTTTTTTTAAAAAAGCACATTTTCAAAAAATAAAATAAAAGAAAATCCGGTTTCAATTTTGACAATTTTTTATCGAAGAGCGCTTATGTCAGTGAACACACGGTTTTAATATCATATGTCCTCATTTGGTTTGCTCACGAGATATAACTGGCTAAAATGACCCTTGCTGTGTGTGCTCACTTCAGTGTGACTGATGGTTGTTATCAGCTTGCATTGTGCGTAAATCTCAGTTTTAATGACTCTGCTGCAGCAAAACCTTGCTGTGCTGGCTCTTCGTCAAGAAAATTGTGTTCTCAGATTTTATTTGGTTCTAGCGGGTGCGAAAGTGGGCTGCTGCCACCCTCTAAATGGCTAACGTGTAAACATTTTGCAGCGTATACAACCTCGCCTGCAATCATCAGAGGAAAGATGGGCGCGCCTGTTTAAGATATCAATCGCTTCTTCTTCCTGAAGGAATGCCAGGGCTACATCATCGCGGTTAGATGTAGACAGGTTTTCCTTGAGGAGCGTAAAGCAATGCAAGCAGACTTCACAGGTGTCGCGAAGATCCTCAGCCAATGACAGTAGCTTCTGGAGGTAGGCAACAACAAAAATAGCAAAGAAAAAAAAATTGCACAACGAAAATGTTTTCCTCAGCAATCTCCTTTTTGTGAACGCGTAAATAATTGGCACAGAATAATCGGACGTAGCCATAGGCCGCGCGCATCGCGTGTAGTGCACAGCTAGACCTAGAGCAAGTCGAAACGTTTATACTGAACGGCGCCGCACAAATTATCTCACATCTGCGCAGCTGTCATGAGTGCGTTTTCAGAACTGCTCACGGTTTAACAGTTTATGACTAAGGGTGTCTAAGCGCTTTAAGCTGTAATAATTAATTTATAGGCCACACTCATTGTCAAAACTAAAGGTAATGTCCGTCTGGCGCCACCAATAACCTCTGCTGTCCTCGACGTGGGAAAGCACTTTAGTAAAGTGGCAACAAAACATCATCAATTGAGCAGCTTCGGCCACTCATGGATTAATCATGCCGCACCGCGCGTTTTCTGGCTGTTGAAATGGTGAGGTAAAGGTCGAGATGATGCAGTAAGACATTATCTGCGACGCCGAAAACATGTGATAGCGGGAAGTGAAATAAACGGCTCCGAAATGATTGAGCTTTTTCCAAATGTTGTTTAGGCACAGTGTGCGTCGAATGGGGAAGATGTCCAGAGCGTACAATGGAAGGGAAGCAAGCAGGCAGTCAGAAAACAACTGCATAACAGCGCGCCTGCTGATTGCGGTCTTTAGTTACAGATTCAGTTGGCCTTCGCTGCATACAGATGCTTTATTCTGTGTGCAAGGAGAGTTTTGACAAAGTGACCTAAACCATGTGTTCTCGGTGTCTCGCGTGCTTCTGATTAGCGAATACTCGCGGGGTAAGTTGAGGTTGTAAACTGCAAACTGCGTATGCGTTAGCCCTTTAGAGAGCGGAAGCAGCCCACCCCCGTACAGGCTAGACACAATTCAAGTTTGAGATTACATCTTTCTTGACGACAAGACACCAGAGCAAAGTTTTACTGCAGGAAAATAATTAAAACTAGATTTACGTGCAATGCAAGCTGATGACAACTATCAATCGCACTGAAGTGAGCACACACAGCAAGGGAATTGGCCCGTTAAATCTCGTGAACAAAGCAAATGAGGACATATGATATTAAAACCGTGTTTTCAGTGACATAAGCGCTCTTAGACAAAAAAAAAAAAAAAATGTCGTCAAAATTGAGGCCCGAGTTTATTTTTTATTTTTTGAAAATGTACTTTTTTGAAAAAAAACTCGCTTCATTAACTATTTCTTATTTTGCGCTGCCTGTAGGAAAACGATCTTTCGCATAAATGTTGCAAGGCCCCTTGAAATACTTGACTCTGTTTTGGAGTTTCTGTGTGAAATAGGAAAGGCGCCAAGGCGCATCAAACATAGCAAACTTTGTTGATTTGGACCAGGTGTGCCATTTTTTTTCACATTTTTTTTTGACGACGGTATAAAAAAAGCATGGATGTAATTCACAGTAATGCGCGATACCAAAAACGCCACGATACCAGATACCAAAAACACCACGCTTGCTGCGAGAGGACGCTTAATAAGCGAAAAAACGCGCAAAAAGAAAATACATGTGGCGACGTCACCTTGGAACTCCCGCACCATTTGCCGTGACGTCACATATTTTTGACGGCGCCTGCTTGGGCATACGTAGTTCCTAATCGGTTAAATCGTAGTACATTGTCCTCTGAGGGGGCCAGAGACTTGACATAACGAGTTCGTGAGAATTTCGTCGAGCCAGTGGCGCCAATATACGTTAAATGCTCTTTCAAATCTTTGACGTCACGAATTACAAAGTTCAGCGCGAAATTTAAAAATGAAACTTTGAACTTGGTTTTCTCCTCTAATAATAAACCTATGGTGGTGAAATAAACTACACAAGAGTTCTTCAAGCACACTTTATCAATCTAAACCAATTCATTGTTTCTCTTTAGTGTCCCTTTAAGACTTGAACACGATAGCGATATCCTGCCCCTAGTGTGCACTTCGAACACTACGAGTGTTTAACCATGGCCTCCGAGATTAGCCGGCGGCGCGCCGGCTAATCTCGGAGGCCATGGTTTAACAGAATGCGCGCACTAAGTTGTGTGCCTTATGTAATAGGTAGCATTCTTTAAACCAGGAGCAATTATGCGCGAGAAACTTTTTCGAAGTTGCGATGCACCTACTACGTGGCCCTATGGGAATACGCGCAGTAATGTGTGTGCCTTTTGTAATGCGTGGCTGTCTTTGAACCACCAAGTCTTTATGATATTGACATAGCGTGACGCCCGATGGCAATGTACGCTTGTATCACGCAATATAACTGCGATATTACATCTCGTACTGTGACACCTGTATACAGGACGCGTATTTTTTGGGAAGCATGAAAGTTACTTTCAGTGCAGCTTCAAGCAGAGGCGTGGCTGTTTTTTTTTAAAAAGCGGATGCGTGGCTGTGTGGTTGAACGCCTGCTGGCGACGCAGTCGGCCTGGGTTCGATTCTCACTCGGACCCAACATTTTTATTATTTATTTCATTTGCAGCTTTTTTGATTTTTCGGTCACGGACAAGATGATTATTTTTCGCTCACAACCAACGGCGCCGACGCCGACGCCGACGGCCGAATTTCTGCGATACGGGCTCTTTAACGCTATCGCGTTAAAACAGGAGGTCCGCGAAGCCACCTTCAAATATTTTTTTGGCACGCTGGGAGCGTTTCCTGGAAATAAAATTTTCGGTTCCGTGCACTTTGAATGTGCCCACATAACACATAAAAAACCCAGGCAAAACAAAAATATCGACCGGACAGGCATGTTCGATCTCTCGTGGAATCACCCTTTAGAGGGCGGCAGCAGCCCACTTTCGCACCCGCTATAACCAAATAAAATCTGAGAACACATTTTTCTTGACGAAAAGCCACCATAGCAAGGTTTTGCTGCAGCAGAATAATTAAAACTGAGATTTACGCACAATGCAAGCTATTAACAACCATCAGTCGCACTGAAGTGAGCACACACAGCGAGGGTCATTTTGGCCCGTTATATCTCGTGAACAAAGCAAATGAGGACATATGATATTAAAACCGTGTGTTCACTGACATAAGCGCTCTTCGATAAAAAATTGTCGTCAAAACTGAGACCGGAGTTTTTTTTATTTTATTTTTTGAAAATGTACTTTTTTGAAAAAACTCTCGTCTTTAACAATTTTTTTCTTTTTTTGGGCTGCCTGTAGGAAAATGATCTTCCATATAAATGTTGCAAAGGCTCTTTTCTATATTTGACATTGTTTTAAAATTTCTGTTTGTAATAGCAAAGGCGCCAAGGCGCCTCGAACTTAGGACCCTTTTTTGATTTCGGCCGTGTTTGCCATTTTTTCACATTTTCTTCTTTTTCAGGGCGGCATAAAAAAGCATGGATGTAATTCACAGTAATGCGTATTAAAACCAGCAAAAATATTTTCGACACATCATTTATAGTTCGCGCTAAATTAGGCCGTGATATCCGAAAACATTGCAGTGAGCAAAAACAGGAGGCCCGCGCCGCCACCTTCAAATATTTTTTTGGCGCGCTGGAAGCGTTTCTTGGAAATAAAATTTTCAGTTTCGTGCACTTTGAATGTGCCCACATAACATATAAAAAACCGAGACAAAACAAAAATTGCGACCAGACAGGCATGTTCGATCTCTCGTGGAGTCGTCCTGCGAAAAAATACGAAGCACAACTGTTTGGCCCTGCTGCGTGATGCCTCGGTTCTAAACGTCATACACTGACTTTTTACGCATCGTACCCCCACCCCCTCCCTCTCCCGACCTCCGCTGTGTTTGTTTTTAGAGCAGGAAACGTTTTATTCTTTGGTTTCCGTTTTACCTCTGCTAAAGGACTTCCAAACAACCGCTACATCACTAATATTGCTGTTAACACGCATTTAATGCTTTGTCCTTTTCTATAGTCTTAAAACATGTGTTTCCTGAGGGCAGAAATTCATTACCGTAGCGGCCTTTTAAATTTTATTTTTACAGATTCACCAACATGGAGACTTACAGGGAAGTAATGCTTGGTTTAAACGATGTCGTAATGCGAAAGTACGCGTGCTTATAGAAGAAGGGAAGTGCCGGGGTTGGGAAGGGGAGGGGTATTTTTTCAGACCTCATCTCATAACGGCTCGAAAATGTATCACAACACCCCAAAGAACTTGTGTTCGATAGGTCTCACTGACAATCGTAGCCTCATGGTGTTACCAGGATTCGTGTAGCTATCCGATATTACACCTGGATTTTATGCAGTGGAGCCTCGTTGTAACGAAGCAGATCGGAACCAGAAATTAGTTATACTCGATATTCGTTGTAACTGCGCAGATAGATATCGGTTCTGCAAAATCGGCAGTATGGCTCGCGCAAAAATCCTACACACAAAGCCTCATTATTCTAGGCTTCAAACCCTCCGTAAACGAGGTAATCAGACCTTGGTTCATACGGTGGCACAGCCAGTCAAACGCACTCTTTTTTTGGCGCACGACGACCGGAATTTCCGCTACTTAATCAAACAATTTAAAAATTTGTTAAGAATTCTCGTTTAATATTTATTTTGCTTTATATTCTACCTTTCAAGTTTTGAGCTTCGGGCGAACCAAGTATTGCTTCGTTACAGCCGATATCGCGGCAGCTCTCGCGTTTTCGGTTTCATTATAGCAAAAAATAAGTGTCATTGAAATGAAGCGTGACAAACCAAAGTTCTCATTTAGTTCGCTATAGCCGATAATTCTTTATATCAGTGTTCGTTATAACGAGGTTCACGTGTACTTGGATATACGAGTGACGTCACGCGAAGAATGCATCGGAAATGTGCTGTGGGAAGTTCCCCGCCGCCTACGCGAGGCAAACGCCGACGCTCAGCACTGCGCTCGAAAAAGCCAGCACTGGCTTGGAAGGAGAAGACACGAAAAGAGTGTGCGCCTGCTGGAGTGCGCGGCTGTCAGGGGCAGAATAAGAGATCCGTGGGTCGGCGAGCGTCAGGCGCGCTCCCCAAAAAAAGAAATCTCGGTAAATGGTCTGTTCTTTCTTTTGTCCTCCAGCGCCCAACAGTCACTCGCTGCTCGTCCCTTGCGCGCCTTCTCCTGCTTCTATGTACAGTAGCGTCTTTAGTCCTGCTGGTTTTCGTTTTCCTTTTCCGCCTTCATTGCAGAGTTGGTTTTCGGTAGAGCCTCTTGCGTGTCAGCAGTGGCGCTGTAGCGGTGGTGCATGTTCTGGGTCATCCACGTGCTACTCGTTTTGAGTAGTATGCCCATTTTCGAGAGAGGGAAAGAGAGAGAGAGGGAGAGAGGCACGAGAGAAAACTAAAACGTCAAAAAAGCCGGCAGATCCCTCGCACTGTGGAAATCGATGTAATGCGAAGCAGCCAGCAAAGAGCTGCATACATCGTCTTGTATGTCACTAAGGAAAATGCGTGTCATGGTTTTCATGTTCGTCACACAGTAACGTCGCAAGATACCAATTTTGGTGTATATCAAGCTAGCGAAACGGCCGCCAGCGCACCATGAGCGTGGCACGTAAGTAATGTTGTACATGACATGCGTGTCATGATTTTCATGTTAACTCGTGTTTCTTTGTTCGTCACACAGTCACGTCGCGCAATACCAATTCTGGGGTAGATCAAGCTAGCGAAACGGCCGCCAGCGCACCATGAGCGTGGCACGTAAGTCATGCTGTACATGACATGCGTGTCATGATTTTCATGTTAACTCGTGTTTTTATGTTCGTCACACAGTCACGTCGCGCAATACCAATTCTGGGGTAGATCAAGCTAGCGAAACGGCCGCCAGCGCACCATGAGCGTGGCACGTAAGTCATGCTGTACATGACATGCGTGTCATGATTTTCATGTTAACTCGTGTTTTTATGTTCGTCACACAGTCACGTCGCGCAATACCAATTCTGGGGTAGATCAAGCTAGCGAAACGGCCGCCAGCGCACTACGAGCGTGGCACGTAAGTCATGCTGTACATGACATGCGTGTCATGATTTTCATGTTAACTTGTGTCATTTATGTTCGTCACACAGTTAAGTCGCAACATACCAATTTTGTTGTATATAGAGCTAGCGAAACGGCCGCCAGCGCACCATGAGCGTGGCATGTAAATCATGCTGTACATGACATGCGTGTCATGATTTTCATGTTAACTCGTGTTTTTATGTTCGTCACACAGTCACGTCGCGCAATACCAATTCTGGGGTAGATCAAGCTAGCGAAACGGCCGCCAGCGCACCATGAGCGTGGCACGTAAGTCATGCTGTACATGACATGCGTGTCATGATTTTCATGTTAACTCGTGTTTTTATGTTCGTCACACAGTCACGTCGCGCAATACCAGTTCTGGGGTAGATCAAGCTAGCGAAACGGCCGCCAGCGCACCATGAGCGTGGCACGTAAGTCATGCTGTACATGACATGCGTGTCATGATTTTCATGTTAACTCGTGTTTTTATGTTCGTCACACAGTCACGTCGCGCAATACCAATTCTGGGGTAGATCAAGCTAGCGAAACGGCCGCCAGCGCACCATGAGCGTGGCACGTAAGTCATGCTGTACATGACATGCGTGTCATGATTTTCATGTTAAAGGCCAACTCCGGCGATTTTTTGGCCATGTTAAAGTAATGGTGCTTTTATGTTCCTGAGAAGCTCCTGTTACGGGCCCGATAGCAGAAATACTCGGCAAATTGAAGAATAATTTTAAATAAGCAAAAAAGCGCAACACCGAAACCGAAACCCAACCGAGTGTACTGTCTACGTATGACGTAGACGTTGTTACGAACGAACCGGAAGTCGCGCAAGGCATGCCGGCCACGCCGGCGCGGAGTATGAAAACTGTGACAGTTGGGACGACCAGCGAAGCGCCGGCCAAACCAACGCTGTCTGTCGCCTTGTGCACAGCAGACGCTCGCTGTAGCGGCCAAAGCGCCGAAGTTAGCGGTGCCCTCGGCTGCGTCAATTCCGCTGCCTTACCAATACGGACGTCACAGACGCAATGTTGCCAATAATTGTGGGAAGCCAGGAGGGCGTTGCAGACAATCTTTGAAATTCATTTGCAAACAATCTGCGCATGTCTCAAGCCTGTAATTTGGCATAAATGATGGAAACGTGCAAAGGAACGTACCCAGCGAATTTCATTGAGATCCATCGACCTCGAAAAATCGCCGGAGTTGGCCTTTAACTCGTGTTTTTATGTTCGTCACACAGTCACGTCGCGCAATACCAATTCTGGGGTAGATCAAGCTAGCGAAACGGCCGCCAGCGCACCATGAGCGTGGCACGTAAGTCATGCTGTACATGACATGCGTGTCATGATTTTCATGTTAACTTGTGTCATTTATGTTCGTCACACAGTTAAGTCGCAACATACCAATTTTGTTGTATATAGAGCTAGCGAAACGGCCGCCAGCGCACCATGAGCGTGGCATGTAAATCATGCTGTACATGACATGCGTGTCATGATTTTCATGTTGACTTGTCATTTATGTTCGTCATACAGTCATGTTACGTCATACCAGTTTTGGTGTACGATTCGATTAACCAAGCGACCAGGAGAGCACGAAGTCTTAGGCGGCTAGATAGATAGATAGATAGATAGATAGATAGATAGATAGATAGATAGATAGATAGATAGATAGATAGATAGATAGATAGATAGATAGATAGATAGATAGATAGATAGATAGATAGATAGATAGATAGATAGATAGATAGATAGATAGATACGCTCAAAGTAGCAGAAGTTCGCTAAGAAATGCTTCGCATTTAAAAATAGTTTAAAAAAGAGAAGCAAGAAATAGAACCTCTCGGTGCGTGCTGTGTTGTAGAAAGTGCGAGAAAATAACTTCCCAGTTTGCCATTGCGTATTCAAGGCTCGCGTCTTAGCGTAAGAAAAAGAGAAGAAAGAAGGATATTGCATACTAAGAGAAATATTGTATACTCTCGTCTTCATAAGGCAACAGGTACGAGTTAACTACGCATTACATACCCCTTCTAGATAGCTTGCACGCATGCGTTTCAAATTGCGTGACGTTATTACGTCTTCTGTCTTACTGATGTACACGAAGCTCCTCATGTCATAGCGTGTAAATAGGAGATCGTTTATGATATTCGAGCTCGGCGATTCACCTTTACGGAACGCAAGCGATTACGCCAGCGCAAGCAGGGGGGGGGGGGGGAGGGGGTAGCTGGCCCCAATGATTTCCACCAGCCCCCTCCCCCCGGCTTTGCTCCCCCCCCCCTAAAAAAAAACTGACATATTCAAAACACAGCGACTAAGTTCCCGGCCTCCCTGCCACCCTGAAGCAAGTAGCTTGTCGTGAGTGCACCCCCCCCCCCCTAATAACAAGTTCCTGACGCCGCTCCTGACAACCAGCTTTGACGATGTGCTGCAGAAATGATCATAACTTGAGAGGTAAGCAATGTTGCAACGGGTCATTAGTCGATGTCCTTACTTCCTCATTAGCACCTGATTTCTTAGATGAAACTGGAATCCAGTTGTAGAAGGAGTTACTACTTATGTGCTGCTCGAGTTTCCTACTGAACATTTTCACGTTTCGTTAGGCAAAGAACTACAGCTGATCTTTCGCATATTATTACAATTTTTCATGTAAACCAATTTCCCATCTTTCGCACACGTTCCGTAAAGCGGGATTGAACAGAAGATTCAAACAGAACTGAGGCAAATACGGAAATAAAACCCCTTTATTATGTTTTAGGCAATCGTTGCCATATACACGTTCGGCAAACAGGCTCTATCCTGAACGTATGGCGTTGTTTGTGATGATTCTGGCTGAGTATATGCTTCGGCAGCACACCGGTGCATGAAAGCTTCAGAGGCTGAATTTAGGTTCTTAAACCTGACATCTTGGCGGAAACATAACGCGATGGCGTATACCAGTTATCTCTCTGGCATGTCGTACGTTCACCGCCGTTTTTCTTGATCTAACTATCAGCTGTATGGATCCTGTGTAAATGTGCGAGTGAGAAAGCTTTAGCGACGCCTTGCCGTCCAAAGGCTGAAATTGACCGGGTGTCGAGGAGGACGAATACAGTGAAATAGAACCAAATGACGAGAACTGGTACTTTGCTGTGGTGAGAGAAAGCCTTTTCGACACGCCTTGAAATAATAGGCACTTGCACTACGCGAAGCTACGTTATTTTGAAGTGTGAGCACGTTTGCTTACAGTGAAGACATTCAAGAAAGCGAGGAAGTTTAGTTAAAGGACAAAGGAAAGGCAGTTAATGTCGTTAAGCAAGAGGCATCCCCGGTTTGCTACCCTGTATTTAAGTCGGACAAAAATGGGTACGAAAGACTAGAATGAACGTAGAGGAGACTGAACGATATAAAGATATCAGTGTGTGCTGCTGTCAGTTGCTGAAAATGCGACAAAATAGTAATAAAATATTGCGTAATATTAGACGGAAAGCGATCCGTACGATCAGAGCAGTATAACTTCCGCGACGTTTCTATTCTTGGGCAAAGTAAGCCAGCACGAAAGAAGCGTACACAGTGACAATAGCTTGACCTTTGTCGTCATAGCAAAAGAGCAAAAAAAAAAAAAAACGAAACAAGTTAATGACTGCTCAGGTACGACCACGCGACCTTTGTCTACTTTCCATGAGAGCACCCTTCAGCAGGGACAAAACTGCAGTGACTGTTGCGAACCGAACGCACTCGTCCCTCTGACATACAAAGCGTCCAAGTTCGCCCGCTTAATCGCTTTTTTACGACCGGCTGCCTGGTATATCAGTATGCCTTCATCGCTCAGGTGCCTGCTCCCACCAGTCGTTGTTCTCGTCGCGGTGCAGTTAGCAAGCTATATGTGGAATAGAATCGTCGTCTTATTTGCTGGCTTTAGTTTGCTTCTAGCAAACGAGGACGTCGAGGCGCCTGCGAGGGCTGCTCCGATATCTTTAGCAGTTCTGTGAAGCATTGACTTTTGGAACAAAGATAGCAGTCCAAGTGTATCGAGCTTCAAAACTGTCCCTTGTAGTCGTTCTTGAAATGTTTACTACAATAATAACGAAAAAGCTGCAGTCACCAAGGCGCTCCAAAACATTGAAGGGGCCCCTTGTAGCAGGCCGGAAACTTCTGGCAGGAGCCACAATTGCGCTTGGCATCCCCAGCCACACCAAATCTCCTTCGATGTGCGAAAAGTGCTGATGTCACTTGTCATAGCGAGCCTTTGGGCAGCCTTGAGATGCGCAAGTACGCAGACGTGCTATGCGTCGTGCCTTCCTTACCCGAGAAAGGGTTTCAGAAACAGATGGCTGGTCATGCTCGGACAAGGGAAAAATGGCCACGACATTACTGCTGGGATGGCGCACGTAGAGAAGGTAATAGTGGCTGAAAATAGGGGTTTCATGCAGCACAGTATTGTAGGCGTAAGTCATAAAGGTCGAGATAGCGGCGTAGTTTGAGGCTTGCAGTCAATGTGCATGGGAATCATGTTCATGAGTGTCATGTGGACGCATTCGGTGATACCGTTCGTATGTAGATGGTACGGGATGGCATCAAGAAATTGGGAAAATAATGAGAGTGAACTGTCAACTGCACCGGCTATGGATTTGCCGCAGTGATCACTGATAAGTAGACGAGAGCAGCAGGTGATGAGTCATAGGATAAAGTTCGTTATGTACGCGACCGTGGCTATAGTGATGGCTGCTGTTTCGGCATAACGAGTCAAGTGGTCTACACAGACTAAAGTCGAGAGCTTATTATAGATCACAACTTTGTCGAGGTAGCAAAGGCACACTTTCCATTTCAAACAACGGACAATATCTTCTATAAAGCGCTAAAATTTGGCCGAAAAAGCATCACATTAACCAAATGCCAAGGCACTAAATTCAAATGACCCCTCTGAAGTGATAAATGTCGTTTTCTCCTTGTATGCCGAATGCATAGCTTGAATCTATCGCACAGTGTCCCTCTATCAATTCGTTGGCGCTTGTGCGCTCGCGCATGATGTCGCAAGGTCTATGGGGAACACGCCCGGTTTTCTCCACGCCTGTCTTCACCTCCTGGATCTGTGCCTACGACTCACTATACCATGTGGCATACCCCGATCCGAGGCGACCGTTCTCTGCCGCATGTGACTTGGGTGTCTTTTACGAATTTCTTTGCTTGCCGCATCGGAATGAGAGACAGTGCCGCATGTGACCACTGCGGCAAAACAAAGAAACAATCGAACATATCCCTCAATACAGCTCCCAGAGGCAGTCCCTCTCAGCAGTGTTTGCACGCCTCGACGACCAGCCGCAATCTGAGCAGTCGATCTTGGAATGCCGGAAAGATCGAGCTTCACGCACACCAGAAAGCAACGAAGGCGCTGTTGAAGTTTCTGCGAGCGATCCGCCTCGTTGACGGATACTGACACTCCTGTGTCTTTCTGCTTCCCTCCCTCCCTATCCTGCTCCTCTCCTCCTTACTTTTCTGTCTCCCCTTACCCCTTCCCCATTGCAGGGTAGCAAACCAGATATTTGTTTTCCGGTTAACCTCCCTGCCTTTCCGCATCATATTTCTCTCTCTCTCTTTGTTCGGCGACTCTGAAAGGAGCACACTCTCCTATATCTACAAGTGCAACAGCACAGTGAGGGGATTAACTCGGGAAGTATAGGATAGAATACTAGTAGGGAAACGGGTGCCTGCGACCACGTTCCTAGTTGTGACAACAATGAATGTTAGCATTAAGGTTTCAGCTAAGCATACTGTTTGAGATACTCTTCATCCGGACGTTAGGTTCCATTTTATACCTCAAAGTTCCTTAGTAGGCTCCCCTGTTAATATTTGGCCTAGACAGACATATTCTTCTACTGATACAAGGGTCCGGTTGTCTATCACGAACTATCTTTGCCTTTCTGCACATTCATCTTCAACCTTACTTCGACGCTCACTCGGTTTCGTTCTTCAATCATTTCTTACAATTCGTCGCCGTCATTGCTGAAGAGTGCGATGTCGGCTGCAAACCGTTAATTGCTAAGGTATTCTACGTTAATCTTTCCAATCTAGTCGTTTAAATATATCTCCTAAACATGCTGTGATTAACAATTGAGATATTGTATCTCCTTTTCGAACACTTTTCTTGAAGGTGATTTTCCTACTTTTCTTGAGGAGCAGTCGATTCACTCAGATGAATTAAAATTCATGAACACCACAACGAAATATTGCTGATTTTTTTCTTGCCAGATTGATGATTTTCAGTTACTCTTAGTTGCGGCAGCTTACTGTTGTCCCTAAGGAGAAAAGTGTGATTGCTTATTTGTTACGTATGTAGCAGAAACGTGGGGGAGAATGAAGAAAGTCGAGAAAAAGTTGAGAACTACGCACCGTGCCGTGGAACACAAAATGACAGGCATGATGTTAGGAGACACAAGATAGCAGAGGGGATCATAGAACAAAGAGGGGTGTGCGATATTCTAGTTGGCCTAAAGAAGAAAAGGTGGAGTTGGGCAGGCCACGCAAAGCATAGGAGAGATAACTTGTGGCCAGTTGGAGCCACGCAATAGATACAAAGGGATGGGGAACGCAGCTGAGTTGAGCAAATAGTTAGGCGTTATGGACGAAGTAAGCTAATTTACTGTCGTAAAATGAAGGCAGCTCGCGCAGGGTGGGGTAAATATGAGGTCACTGGGAGAGGCCTTAGTGCTGCATTGAACATAAAAATAGGCTGCTGGTCACGATGACACCTCACATCCTACTTGTAGGTTAAACGAGCAAAATCTCCCAGGGTCATCCAAATGCGTACGTCATTCATACATATAGCCTGTCAGGCCAGTGTAAAGCTTTAAAAAAAGGAATACACATTGCACATCAAAATAGCGCTCGAAAGCGTTTCCGCTTGTTTTTTGAAATAATACCTCGTGACGTCATGTGACAGTTGTTCGGTAGTTAAACTGTGCGCTACAGTATCCACAAGGGTCTGTGAACCCACCGCCCATAGCGTCGATGGGGCACATACATTCCGATAAACGCCAAAGCCACTTGCGCGGATAATAACGAGGGCATAAACTTCATTTCATTGATTTATAAGGTCGGTGATTCGCGAAAGAGTGCAACAATAGCTACATGCAATGTGTTTCCCGCTGATGTGGGCTATATGGAAGTCAGCTTTATTGCGATTACAATTTTACGGACGCTCTAGGTGCAAAATTCTCGTTATCGCTGCTTCCGCCATTGTTGCTGCGGAAGGCATGATAGAGAACACCACAACGAACACGCAACAGCGTCCACGATAAGCTGCTATGTGTAGGCACTGTTATCAGTGGAACTGGAAATAACTGTTCAACTAACGTGATATGATATTACACAGGGCAGCCTCTAACGCTGAATGTTCCCCTTTGGCATCATATTTAGCTCCATAAATATGTGGCACCTGCAACTCTACTGGCAATACTCACCACAGCAGTGTTGTGAGACACCTTGTGGTTGTCAGAGCGCTGTTCTTCTCATGCAGCGGAATTCGCCTTGAGTACGATTTGAACATCGCCGGATCGTCGATTCGTCGATTTCCAGCGATCAAATCGTCGATTTGATCGTTGGAAAAGTTCAAGCGCAACGTAAATAATGGTACTGCAGCCATTCTTTCACTGTTCGAGCAAAACTGCCATTTTTTAACAGCAGATCTGTTGACGCCAGCCGTTGGTGGTAACCTACAAAAAGAAAACTATCATCACCATGAACCGGCACGCGCTATTTTCGTCCTCTTCTTCCTCTTCTTTGCTCCCAGAACACGTGCGTCGATTTGACCGGCGTGGAATGGAATAAATCTGATGGGTGAGAGAACGAGTACAGAGAGAGAGAAAGAAAGAAAAAGAAAGAGAAAGAGAGAAAGAAACAGAGAAAAAAAGAGAGAGAGAAATTTTTGGCGGAAAATTTCTTGAAGAGGTGGGCTTCGAACCCGTATACCCACGATTCAATTATTATTATTATTATTATTATTATTATTATTATTATTATTATTATTATTATTATATTATTATTATTATTATTATTATTATTATTATTATTATTATTATTATGATTATTATTATTCGAGCAAAAGTGGCGAGTCCTTCAGGATACTGGACCCAAATGGAGTAGGAGTTCAAGCCGTTGCTGACTGTATTGCCATGCATTTTTCATCTGTCTATAAGTCTCCAGCCTCTGTAGCTAGTAACGGTCGACAGGTTAAGGCAGTTGGCACAGCTGATGCTGTGTCGCTAGATGAAGATTCCATTTCAGAATGCATTAAGCGCTTGAAACCATCCTTTTCAGCTGGCCCAGATGGCATCCCCTCTGCCATACTAAAAGCCTATGGCAGTATACTTGTACCAGTATTGACTACCATATTTAATAAGTGTCTGCATGCTTCAACGTTTCCTAGCATGTGGAAAACTTCTCGTGTTCCCAGTGTTTAAGTCTGGCTGTAAAAGTGACGTCTCGAACTACCGCCCTATTTCCCTTCTTTGTGCCGCATCCAAAATCTTTGAGCTTGCTCTTCACAAAATATTGTCTTTTGATGTAACAAATTCGTTGATTGTGAATGAGCATGGGTTTCTCGCTGGCCGCTCAACTGTCACTAATCTTGCCAGTTTCATGATGCAAGTCTCCACGCCTATTTCGCAGAGAGGACAGGTTGACGCTATTTACTGTGACCTTAGCAAAGCTTTTGATGTTGTCAGCCATTCGCTGCTTGTGGATAAACTTGCACACTTTGATGTTGATTCTTCAATTGTGAATCTCCTCCATAGCTATCTTCTTGATAGATTATGTTACGTTGCCGTTAATGGCCAAACGTCCTCTTTGTATAAAGCTACTAGTGGGGTTCCTCAAGGGTCGGTACTGGGCCCACTCCTCTTTTTAATTTATGTTAATGATGTTTCTTCTGTCATTCGGAATTCTTCTTTCCTTTTGTATGTCGATGACATAAAGATATTTAAGGAATTTCATTCAGTTATCGATTGTCGCTTGCTGCAATCTGATTTGTGTTCTTTTTCTGAATGGTGCAGGAGCAATAACCTCTCCCTAAATATTTCAAAAACCAAGGTAATGAGTTTCACTCGAAAAACATCTAGTGTGCCATTTTTATATTCTGTCAATTCTGTGTCGTTGTGTAAGGTATGTGAGATCAATGATCTAGGTGTTCTTTTTGATAGCACCTTACACTTTTCTGCTCACGCTAAGCGTGTTGCTTTGCGGGGTCTTCGCACCCTAGGCTGTGTTTGCAGAATGTCTAGAGAATTCCGTTCTCCTGTGCCCTTCCGAAAATTGTACACCGCGCTATGTCTTCCTCAACTAGAGTATGCATCTGTGATCTGGAATGGCATTCCTAATTCCAGCAGCAACGCCATTGAGCGAGTCCAGAAAAAATTCCTAAGCATTTACAACCATCGTTTCGCTAGAAATGACTCTGGATCTCGTTCTAACGCTGCTGGATTATTATCATTGCCATCACTTTGCTGCCGACGAAATCGCGCTGATCTGTTATTTCTTTACAAGCTTGTGCATGGTATCATATCCTGCCCTGTACTGCTCAACTGTCATTATTTCCGAATTCCACGTAAGCTGACCAGAGAGAATAGACCTTTTCATGTAACCGCCTGCCTCTGTGAACATTCGACCATTGGCAGGATACAACGTCTTTACAATGCTTACTTTTTGGAGCTCGATGTTTTTCACAGCTCCCAGTCGTTGTTCTGCTCCGAGCTTTGCACTGTAGTACTTACATAGCCTCGTACACTGTTGATATTTTTGTTTCTGCCTGCGCATAGTTGTATATGTGCAATTTTATAACGTTTTTTATCCCTGATATTTTATTATGAATGTTTCCTTTGTTTTCTTTTTTGTTTTTTCTTGTTTTTTTTTTTCGTGCGCCAGTACAAAGACCTTACGGTTGTTCCTGGGCACATTAAATAAACGTTTGATTATTATTATTATTATTATTATTATTAGGGGCGAAGCTCCTTAAGGCGGCACCCGTTCGTCCCTCGTAGTCGTCGTGATCGTAGTAGTGAGTAACAAGTCTTACGCTTTGACCTCCAAGGTGGTGCCGGTGGGAGATTTCTCCTGTGCGTTGTTGAACAATAAAAAATTCGCAGCGTGCGCGTTAACTAAAAGCCGAATTCTTCTGTCTCTCATTCCCCATTAGCAGCCATTGGCATGTTCCAGTAGGAAACGTTAGTAGAAGTAGAAGTGTAAGTGTTAGCTAAAAGCCGACTTCTTCTGTCTCTCATTGCCATTAGCAGCCATTGTTTACCTCCAAGGTAGTGCCTGGTGAGATTTCTCCTGTGCGTGATTAAACAATAAAAATTTTGTTCAAAACGCCGTTGATTGATGAAATAAACCAACGAAAGACGCCAGATGTTTTGTAAAAGCAGAACGAAAGAACGCCAGATGTTTTTCTTAAAGTGTAGTAGTAGTAGTTGTATTTAGCCACCTCGCCCGATCGTCAACGGGCGAGGTGGACCGGCAACGGCGCGAGGACCCTGCCGTACGAGAGTTAAATCACACTAAAAGACATACTTTGCGGGCGATACACTCTAGTGAGCTTTCAACTTTTCGTCTTAATGTACATGATAAAGAAATTATTTCTACGAAAAACGCAAGGCACATCTTGAGCAATATGTTTGGTTTTGGGACGCTAAATGGAACCATGAGGCGATGCGAAGCCGGAGCACTTGCACGATCGCGTTCCGTTGGCTTTCGTTGGGCATGCTACCGACCTCGCGTCGTGGAACGCGCGTCCTGTCTTCCCTCTAGCCTTGCCTTTAATTCGCACAGGGCGAGCGGGGAATGCGGTCGCTCTTGGCGCTCTTTCGCTCGGGAGCGGACTTCTTCCTTGCATTTCACCGATCACAAGTGATAATGAAGGGACCACGTAAACCAACAGTACATTAAAAGTTTGATGTTTAATATACACACGATGTTTCACACTCTTTATATTATGTACTGGGCGCATTTCACGGAAGAGTTTCACGGTTTACAGATGATTCCCTCCGTAGCTTCGCCCCACTCATCATCATTCACCCCGTGGATATGCTGTGATTTTTATTATTATTATTATTATTATTATTATTATTATTATTAATATTATTATTTGATTTACATGCACAAATACACAGAGGAAAGAAGGAGAGAGCAGGCTGACAACTGCCACCTGGAGCGGCACAACGCCTGCCTACTCTTTCTGGAAGAGGGAAGAGATAGAGGAAAGGAAGATAGGAGGAGAGAAAGGCGAAAGAAGCTGGAAAGTAAAGAAAAGAAATGACGAAGACGTGGAGAAAAATAAGTAAACACACGAAAGGAAAACGCCTACAAACGGGTGGCCAGATCCGTTTGGTCCATAAAAGTCAGCAGAACTCGATGGGATCGGTCGCGTCGCGAAGCACACGCTCTCGGAATGATGTAATCGTCAATAGTCCCACACTTAAATCCAAGGAATTTATATTCCTTAATCAGCGAAGCCCGCTGCGTAACGAATGCGGGACAGTGTAATACAAGACGCTTAAGTGTTTCACAGAAGCCACAAGATGCACACAACGGACTGTCCACACGCCCTTGACGGCAAAAGCTGGGTATAAGCGTTCGCGCACCAATACAGAGGCAACTGATGTGCTTCAATGAGTAGCGGAATGGATTGGGCCTCACGAGGTAAGTCAGCAGGGGCGTAGCCAGGGGGTGGGAGGGGGTTGGGGGTTCACCACCCCCCCTCGAAATTTTTCAATCTTGCTTGCGTATATATACACGCACACATACACACGCACGCACAAACATACATAAAGTATGGTTGAAGCCCCCCCCCCCCCGAAAAAAATTTCTAGCTGCACCCCTGTAAATCAGGCATGACTTGGAGGGTAACACAATGATCCCGTTCCAGTTGAGACATTAAACCAGGTGGCACATTCAAGACTGGCAAGGCACACATCGCGCAAGAGGGTACAGATGATTAGTACAGACGTAGTGCTGTCGTCTGGTCAAAGCCGTCGCCCCTAGCAGTCAAGGCGGCCACATACATGAGCAGGGACGGCGATTTGCGCCGCATAGAGGTAACAGCAGGGCGCCAAGAAAGGCGATCATCGATTATTACGCCCAGGTAGCGGTGTTGTTGTACCCATTGTATCGGTGTCCCTCCGAGGTATAGCCGGCTCATGCTTCGACGAGCGCGTTGTGTAAGATGGTAAGCAATCGCGGCTGACTTCGCAAGTGAATCTGCAGGCCAACTTGCACCTAGTATTGTGAAATTGCCTTCAGAACTGTCTGCAATATTCCATGAAGACGTGGACCGTGATGTGACGGACCGCTGGCCCGTAGTGCGATGTCATCGGCATAAATTGCTATGCTTATTGGAAAGTCGCATTCTTGCGGGAATCGGCTTGGAAGTCCAGCTAGTACGCTGTTGAAGAGAAGCGGAGACAAAACGCTACTTTGTGGGACGCCACAATTAACAGTGCGAGGTTCACTTGTTACTTTTTCAACGCGCACTTTCACTCTGCGCTCCGATAAAAAATCTCGCTCGAAATGCAGCAGACGACCTGAAATTCCCGCAGTCGTAAGTGCACAAATAATGAACCTATTTGGTACCGAGTCAAACGCTTGCTTTATGTCAAGGAGTAGAACGTACGCAGAGTGCCTGCTTACTCGAGCAGATTCAAGCTAAAATACAAGATCTGCGATGCTGTCGAGGGCTGAACGGTGGCGACGATATATACCAAAGGGGGTGGGAAAGAGAAGTGAGGGCGAGGAGGAGAGATGCGAGGCTAGGATGAGGAGGATGGGAGAGAGTAAAGCATAGCATAGAAAGAAATAGACAAAGAAACGGAAGAAAAAACAAAAAAGAGAAAAAAAGAAAGAGAGAGGGATAGGATGAAACGGAAGCGAGAAATAGCAAGAGAGAGAGAGAGAAAGAAATAGAAATAGAGACAAAGAAGACACAGAAATATAAGGAGAATATAGACTAATAAAGAAAGACATGAACAAAGAAAGATAAAAAAGATAAAGAGAAAGAAAAGAAAGCCGCACAGCTCCGCACTACCTTCAGGCTTGGCGCCACTAGTGCGAAGCTAACTTCATTTTTTTTAATTTTTAACTTCTTTTGTACAATTAGTGAAAAGGATATCCCAGGGTTCTCTTAGTTGTTTGCACAAGTGCTCTTGCTGTAATCCTGTCATGGCTCTGTGAGGTTGAGTTCAGTGCGAAAGCCAGATCTGGATTTATGTAATGTATTAGACTGGTATGTTCTGAATAACTATATATATATATATATATATATATATATATATATATATATATATATATATATATATATATATATATATATATATATTGTCATGACGATGAGCAGCGGCCTAGCTTGGGCCCTCGTGCTTGACCAGCACGAGGAAGAGAACGACGAAGCTAGCGGAATAGAACAGCCGGCCTAGCGAACAGGCGTTGTGTCTATTTCCCTGTCTTGTTCCTTTACACTGGCGCAGTCGTCGAAAGGCTTCGGCGAACCCCAGCTGTTAGCTTGAGGCAACGCGTCTTCGAGAGGAACGCCGTCACGCTTCCTCGCTGATGGAACCCGCAAGTAGATCACCGCGGCAAGCATCCATCCCACCACCAGCGGACGGCGTCCAGGCCTCCACTGTGGTTCCAGGGAACTACTTGTCCGGTGACGTGCTCCTTCGCGGCAACAATGCACACGGGCTCCTCTCGCCCAGGGACGGCATACATGCCTCCTCGCCACCACCTGCCAATCTGTCGGCGCTTCAGGCACCGTCCGTGGACGGCGTCCAGGCCTCCTCGGCGGCTCAAGCCTCCTTCATCGACGCCGTAGTACCAGTTCACGACAAGCCATCGCACGGGTACCGGTTACCTCGGAACGCGGTTGACACTTCCAACGGCCAGGACCCCGGGAATGCCGTCCACGCTTCCCGCAGCGACAACGGCTTACTCATTACTCCATCGGCACCCGAGCCGCTTAGGGATGCTGTCCAAGCTCCCTCGGACAAGGGCCCCTCCTCTATGAGTACGCTGATCGTACCATACTCCTCGGACGACACCACAGGCACCACGCGCGGATCGCCCGAGAGCGCCGCCGAGCTTTCCGCCACCATCGCACGACTCCGAGTCACGGTGAACGCCTTAGCAGCGTCAATCTCCGTGCTGTGCCCTGCCGCCTTGCCAGCACTGCACTCGCTCAATGCCGCGTTGGCCGCCGCCGCCTCGCAAGACCATGAAGAGAGCTCACCCGAGAGCCGCAGAGAGCTGCGGTGTGCCCTCACGGAGCTCTCATACCAACTCGACTGGTTGGCGTCGTCATGCCCCGGAGTTTCGCCTACCGTAGCACCATCACCGGCTGTTTGGGCAGTGCCGGTGTTCCGCGGTTTCCAGGACGACGTCTTCGGGTGGATTGAGACTATCAACTCGCTCAGCACCCAGCACGCTTGGTCGGACCATCAAAAATGGATGGTCGGACCATCAAAAATGGAGGCATGCCATGCCGCTAAGGCATGGCATGCCTACGAGGGCGTGAGGCAGCCATCCTGGTCGGCACGGTGTGCAAAAATCAGAAATCTTTTTCGTCCTCTTTCACATGCCTGTGACCCTATCTCCCCAGACCCACTCTCGACCATGCATGGGGGCTGTGAGGCACACCACTTCGACGGCGCGGCTCGGGCGTGCACACACCTGCCCTCCGCCCGAGATCACGAGGCACAGCGCTTCTATGATGTAGCTGTGCCCTTCACCAACGTGCCCTCTCTCGGGCATCGAGCTCATCTGGGGCACCAGCTCGATGGGGCTTCGGTGCCCTCGAGCCCCACGACAGAAACCCTCTCGGGCTGCCCTGAAACTGACGTTGGACGCCGGTCTTGCACTCCACTGCTGGTCTCCGCCTCTGCGCCGGTACACGGCATCTTAACATCACTGAGAGAGGCCGAGACCACTCCTCGTCCAGCGCAGTTGGAGGAGCCGGCCCCAGATTCGCCTTCGCTGGGGCACATACAGACACCATCTCCTGTGGTGCTTCACACGCCTACGGTGCAGGCGTCGGAAGAGCCCAAGGCATCCATCGCTGTACTCGATGACGAACTTCATGAGGGACACAACCTCGGCGCTGAAGACACTCGCAGCAACATCTCCAACGAGAGCAACTCAGAAAGCCGCGCGGCAGACGATACCGGCCGCGAGCAGGGTTTTCCGCCAAGGATCTCGAATTCCGCAACGTTGCCAGACACCACGACCACCTTCGCGCAGACGCCAGAACCTCTGGTGTCTGGCGTGCCTTTCGCGAGTGTACTGGAAGATCTCATGGCACACACCACTGTGCTCACAGACCCCCCGGAGCCGCTTCCAGAGCATTCCTTGACCAAATGCGCGCCACATCACTTCACATTGAGTGAAAAGGTTCTCCTGGACAAGCGCGAGAACGTTGCCGTGTGGATAATCCCAGAGCCCATTGAAATACCATCTTCTTTCCCAAAAAAACCTGCACTAGAGCCCCCAGCCAAGGCACCCGGTGTGGGTTCTGGGATGCTGTTCCGGCAAGCTTCTTTGGCCGTGCCGCGTCCGCCGCTTACTCCGCGACACAGCCGAAGCCCACCGCCAGATGTATGTATGGCAGTTGTCCACAAAAAGTTCCTGAGTGGCCGAGACCCACCACCGCGATACAGTCGGTCTCGTCCTCCAGATCCACGTATGGAGCAACCCCGAACCAAATCGCAGCGTGGCCGGCACAGACCACCGAGATGTAGTCAATGCCGCCCACCAGAAGCGTCATCGGCAAAGCACCAAGCCAAGCCGCAGCGTTGTAGCGACCGACCACAGCGACACAGCCAGCATCGGCCACCAGAAACATTGTCGGCGGCTTTGATCTTTCGCAGTCATGGCCGAGTGTCATGACGATGAGCAGCGGCCTAGCTTGGGCCCTCGTGCTTGACCAGCACGAGGAAGAGAACGACGAAGCTAGCGGAATAGAACAGCCGGCCTAGCGAACAGGCGTTGTGTCTATTTCCCTGTCTTGTTCCTTTACAATATATATATATATATATATATATATATATATATATATATATATATATATATATATATATAAGTCTGCGGCTTGGTAAGATTCGGGATTGTTTTCTTGAGCCTCTTGTTCCGGATATTGTCTTTGCCAAATTATTATTTGTGGTCTAGGCTTGTACATAGGTTGGAAAGCTACATCGACGCAAAGGGAAATATTTCTTCTCCCACCGCTTATGGCTGGAGAGGGTGTCAGATGATTACCTTCAGGACTTCAATGTTTAGTGTCTTTATGGCTACTTCATATTTGGCATGGACACCAGTCACATCCGTCTATGGCGCAGAGGTTTCAGAAAGAATGCCGGCCTCAGGTGAGCCATTGTAGTCTTGCGATGCGTCCTGCTGCGTGTGGGCAATGCTCACTGTTTTACACTTTTAGCTTTTATGCTCTCCTTTATTCTTAGCCCCTCTGTAGTGTAGCAAACGCAGACTAGTCTGATTGACCTCTCTAATATCGTTTCCCTCCCTGCTCTCTTTTTTTCTCTTTCCCTGTAATTGTGAAACATGTAGAGAATAATAAACACGCTTAACAAGAAGATAAAGAAGGAGAAGAAAAAAAGAAGGAAAGGTAGGAAGATTAACCAGACGCGCATCCGGTTTGCTATCCTACGCTGGGGGAAGGGGATTAAGGGAGAGAAAGAAGGGAGATAGAAAGAATGGAGCATACAAAAAAAGAAACAATACACGTGAGCCTAAAGAACATAGCTGCGTCCCATAGTACTGGACTCAGGATCTCAGGCATATACGTTCCGCTGTAGAGAGTCGTGTCATGGTGCCTACTGAAGGTTTGCAAGTACTGGACATAGAACATCCAGTACTTATTGTACGGACTGAGCGTAGGGCGATTTCAGCTTGCCGACGAACACGCGAAGTGTTTCAAACAGTGACTGAAGCACTATGATTGTTGGTTTGTCTTCTTCAGGCAACTGGTCAGTCGAAGATTCAGTGCGAACTGTTGCCGATGTGCAGTGTGAATCTGCATGTCGCTGCGACTTCGGCAACGTAGACCAAGCTGCATCAGTTGCGTCTATACCTTCCTTGTTGTTCTGCTTTGCACCGGCCGTCGACGATCTCTGTGACGGTGACTTCGGCAATGGAGGCCAAGTGGAATCTCCAGAAACTGTGTGTTTTACTGGAGTTCGTTTCGTGCCGGCCGCGAATGGTCCGGGTGACAAGGGAATTGGTGAAGCAGGGCGTTCCAGGAGCGCTGCAGATGCACAAGCATTGGTTTTCTTGGATGCACGTCGGCGTCGATTTAGCCGCTTTCTGAGTGTTTCAGCAGCCTCGCGATGCGATGTGTGGTTCCTTGCCATTTGTTTCAATACAGCAATTTCTCTTTTGATATTTGGGCACTGTTTTGAGGAAGCTTTGTGAGGTCCATTACAATTTGAACGCTTGAGAACATTGACTATACAAGTGTCCGAAGAATGGGTTTCAGCACAGCGAGAACATATCGCTCATTTTCGCATACGCCTCTCACGTGACCTAGCTTTATACAGCTGTGACATTGCAGTGGCTTCGGCACAAAAGGTCTCACAGGGTGTCGGAAGTGACCCACCTTTAAGTAAGAAGGTAGAGAGTTGCCTTGAAAATCTATTTTCACGTAGCGTGAAGTACGCAAATGAGTAACTTTAGCGATAACGCTAGCTTCATTAGCTGGCTTGACAAGGGCAGTCAAGTCGGAGCTGGTATGGTAGCGTCAACGTCGTAGATGACGCCGGCGACGACGTTGGAGCCCACAGGAATGTAGGAGCGGACAATAATTCCATCTAGCTCTGTGACGTTGCGTAGTACGTTCAGAGCGCCAGCATGCGAAACATCAATCGCCATGACATTCTTACGCGGGTTCACTCTGATGTCGATGATTTCATCTGGCACCAGTCCCTCGAGCAGCGCCGAAACAGATTGCCTGTTGAGGCGCTTAATGTTGCCGTTGGGGCAGCAGGAATGAAGATGATGGTGTTGGCCTAGGGCCTTCGCGGCGCTTCTTCATTTGGTACGTTCGGGGATGAAGAGGGCCTGGTGTTGCGCCTCTTCGCCTTTCGGCTTAATACAAGTTCGAAGCCGTCATCAGATGACCCCTCACCTGTCAGTGAGTGGACATCCTCGCTGTCGTAGTCGCAGTAAGGGCCCGTCCGCTTCCTGGACGCGGCCGCCGCTGACGCCGCAGGACTTGGCAGGTATCCGGACTGGTCCGCGTTCATCGCCGATGGGCACAGTATAATAGCCTTCACGAGGTGCACATATTATTCAAAGAAGATGTCGTGCAATACGTGAAGAAGATAAAGAACGCGTAACGCACGATAGCTTAAGAAATGATGCACGTAAGCGAAAGGAAGAGATTAGCAGTCCATGGGATGCGTATTGAAGACAACGGGTGGTCTTGTAATGTTTGAAAATAGGTGCCAAGAGCAAAGAGGACCATTCGAGTACGGCAGAGATCAAGTTTGTGGAAGGAAATTCCAAAAACTGGGAGGACACTTGAGCTTCGCCTTTAAGAGTAGGACACGATAGCGTAATCGGGCACCGTGCGCATCGCCTTCTCAATCGCTAGCCTGGCTTCGGTTCTTGGTGCATGCATCAACCTTGCCGTAAGGAAACGAACGACTGTGCGCGTAACGTTGGCCGTTTCAAACTATTCTAGAATGCCTACTGTAAGTACAGTTGGTAAGTGCCCACTAAGCCATTATTCCACCTTTTGCGAATCAGCGAAGGGCCCACTACGCGTCCGTAAGGCAACACGAGAACCTACGCAGCTGCCCACTTTGTTGATGCTTGCGCAGCTGCTGATGATTATATATGTCTGAGCGCTTCGTAATGGGCGGGCCTTTAAAACACCCACTCGTTGTGCAATTCACATATTTTGACTCCTGGCGCGATTATATGCTTCTGCCACGCAATATTATATGGGTTAAGGTGACTCTTTCCTCTACATGACATTCATATAGTGTTTCTTTCCGAAGCAGTTTCACGCAATAGCGTGGTTCTGTGGTAGAACACCTGGTTGTCACGCAGACGACCTGGATGTGATTCTTGTTCGAACCGCATATTTCTATGATTTATTTTATTTGCATCTTGATTTCTCGGTCACGGAAAAGATGATGATTTTTCGCTAACGTCCAAGGACGCCGACGCCAACGCTGACACCGACGCCGACGCCGACGCCAGAATTTCTGCGAAACGAACTCTTTAAGAAGAAGAAGACAAGTTTTATTCATTTCCGGCAGATTGCTGGGCTGGGCTCCCACCTAGGAGCTAATGGAGACACCGTGTCTCCTGGCAGCTTCCTCGGCCTGCTGGATCGCCCAGAGTTGCTTGTCCAGGCCCGAACTGAGCAGCGTAGTCCGCCAACGCTCCCGAAGGCCTTCATTGGAGGTCGCGACCCTAGTATTGCTGATTAATGCTGGACATGCCCATAGGATGTGATCAAGCGTGGCTGTGATGTTACACTATTGGCATAGATTAGTTGGGTATAATTCAGGATATATGTGGTGCATGATGACGGGGTTCGTGTATGTTCGTGTTTGTAGCTGCCGCCATTGAACGGACTGGGCCCGATTTAGCTTGGGGTGTGGCGGAGGGTACTCCCGCCTTTGCATTCGGTAATGCTGAGTGATGTCACAGAATTTAACGCTATCGCATTAACACAGGATCGGCTGACGTATCGCGGTGTAACTGCGTCTTGACTGCGTCTTGACTGCGGCTCTCACGGAATGAGGCCTGCGTCTTGAAGAGGCCATAAATACGCCGTAGATGATACTGATAAAAGTGACACGGTCCCTCATGCGTTCACCTGAGAGGACTCGAAGACGAAATCCGTCATCATTTAGGGGCGAAGCTCCTTATAGCGGCACCCGTTCGTCCCTCGTAGCGTAGTATGTAACCAGTCTTACGCTTTGACCTGCAAGGTGGTGCCGGCGGGAGATTTTTCCTGTGCGTTGTTTAACAATAAAAAATTCGCAGCGTTAGCTAAAAGCCGACTCCTTCTGTCTCTCATTTCATTAGCAGCCATTCTTTACCTCCAAGGTAGTGCCTGGTGAGATTTCTCCTGTGCGTGATTAAACAATAAAAATTTTGTTCAAAACGCCGTTGATTGATGAAATAAACCAACAAAAGACGCCAGATGTTTTGTAAAAGCAAAACGAAAGAACGCCAGATGTTTCTAAAGCAAAACGAAAAGACGCCAGCTGCTTAACGAAAGACGCCAGATGTTTTCTAAGCAATGGTTTTCTAAACAATGAAAATTCACAGCGTACATGTAAAATTAATGTGCGCTGCAAGTCGTCATAACTCATCGAACCTTTAGTATAAACGCGCCCGATCTCACGTCGGTGATGATGTACTGGGCAGAATTCACGGAAGATTCACGGTTTACCGATGAACCTCCGCAGCTTCGCCCACTCATCATCATTCACTCCGTGGATATGCTGTGATTTTTTTCTTCTCAGTCGATTATGTTGACCCCTCCCTCCCCTGAAGCTTTCTGCATCTGGTGTAGCATTGCTTTTGGGATCGGGCCACCTTTGACCTAGCGACGATCCCATGTGATCATGTCATCATGTGGGGTCATATTATGCGACGTCACAGCGACGCCATGATGTCATAATCTATGATTACGTGACTTTTTTAACCGTTCCTGTTGACGCCGACGGTCACTTTTCGAGTTTTATGAGGCATATCTAAGCCTTTCTTTCGCCTTATTAATGACCAATATGACTCCGCATTTCGATTTGGGGGTTTCAAAACACAGGGAAAGAAAGAAAAAAACGTCTTGATAGTGGCCGAACGCCAAGATAATGTGAGCGGTGTGCTGCATTCTTGAAAGATGGCATGAAATCAAGCTGAGCAAGAGACAACAGAGGAGAAGGGTGCGACCTGTCTTTTTCTTTTTATCTGTTATCTTTTATCACGTTTGTATCTGTCCTAGACTGAAGAACAAACCATTACACTTGACATAGCAAGTCGAAGCAGGGTCGAAGTAACCGCGGCTCTTCTCCTGATATTGGCTGGCAAAAGCGAGGATGACTTCTTTCTTCGAGATAAGTTGCGTTATATGGCAATCATGTTTTGCATCCTAGCTTAGCCAAATGCAGCCAATTGTTGGCATCATTAAATTTAGTTTAATAAAGCAACGAGCCTGTCGATTAATTCCCCTCCTTTCGTTCGTATAATTGCGATAAAAATGATCATAGCTTCAGCGTAGTCACCCCGCGCATTTCTGACCCAATGATGCAGTTTACGGCAGATTGAAAATGCCAAACGATGAGAGTCCTGAATACGCCCCTCCCCCTCCCCCTCCACCCGTTCAATGGGTTACGAACTACTGATCCAATTTCACAAGGGCGCGCCGCTACAATTCAAACGAGAAAAAGCGTCGGTCTTCTGTACTTGTACGTAGATGGCGCCACGGGCTGTATCGATATCGACACGGGCTAAATGAGCTTTGCCCTCTCGCTGGTGGCGGCTGGGTTTAGGTGGTTTATACATACAGCGTTTCTGCTGCTGTGGGAGGAGTCCTTGCTCCTCGAAGCTCCGCGGTTATCAAACTTGAACTCACTTTTACAAATAAAAATAAAAATAAAAAGCAGCGTCAGTGCTAGTTACGTCCAGTTTACTTAATCGAATGTGTTTCTAGCCTCCTTTTCGTGCGCTGACAGCGAAGCATCAAAATGTGCGCCCATACAATAGATAGATGTTGGCGAAAAATAACAGATTCAAAGGTAAACAACAGCACATAGACAGTGCGATCTATCAACTGAAAATTTTGCTGAAGAAACACACATGTACATAAACGTGCTGATAAGCACGTGATCAAAATAAAGAAAAATAAAGAGAAAAAAATTCGCCACTTCCACGCCGTCAAAACCAGTCAAAACCGTACGGCAGCGAAGATGCACTGATGATGATCATTACTTTCCGTACAAAATGTCATCATCGTTTCGAGCATTATCGCCATCATTTCGTTTAACTTATTTGAAGAAAAGCAGCATCGTCATCATAATCACTTCCGTTTATTTATTTCTTTATTCACTTCCAATACTGGTCACGTGTCCTGCATGACTACTACTACTACTACTTCTACTACTACTACTACTACTACTACTACTACTACTACTACTACTACTACTACTACTGCTACTACTACTGCTACTACTACTACTACTACTACCACTACTACTACTACGACGACGACGGCACAGGTTCGCTGTAAGAAAACACGTGAAACACATGAAACATAGGCGGTTCTTTACCTTTGTTATTTCCCGCTGCCTTCTTCAAGATGCAATGACAACTCGCCCAGCAAACCACCCTTCCATTGATAGATATGGCGCTTGTTCTCCTTAGTAGCAGAGGTAATAGCGGTACCGGTTGAAAAAACCTCGCTGTGCCACCGCATGTTGGTGGCGCCGCTGTGTGCTGGTACCAGTGTTTCCGGTTGTATTATACCTGTAGTTATACTGAGCGAGCTGTGGTATACTGGTGGTACTGCACTGCATTAGTCGATACTGTGCAGTATTTTTGGTATTACCGGTGTCATCGGTGCAGCGCAGCATTTGATTTGGTTTAATTTGAGATGCGGTTTATTTCACCACAATCAGTGCATAACAGAAATCTAGTACTTTTTATTGCGCCGATACGATGAAAAAAAAAAAAGCTGCATGTATGCAGCTTAACCAGCCCCGTCTCCCCCTTAGTGGATATGAAGCAACGTGTTGTACATAAAGTTCAGGAGTCGTTTCAACAATTTTAAATCACAATTATAAACAACAAAGAAACAAAAACAAAAATTACTTACATTGCAATGAAAACATTCGAAGGTAGTGTATTTAAAATATAACTTTTCGCCATAACGCGTCTCATCCAGAGTTTATTTGAATTTGTGTAGTACATTGGGTAAATAGTACAATACTGCAGTCCATAATTTGTATCTGGCCACGCAGTGTGCCAGTGAGTACATCAGTGGGTCTTGTTAAACGGGCAGAGGGACTTCAAGTTAAGTTTGCTAACGTGCGCATGTGGAATCTATACTGTATCAATTCTGATCTCTATGTCTCGCTCCTGTATCAATAACAAGTGATGAGGTGGTGACCCTCTACCGAGGAGTGTATGTATCTACCACCGTTAGCATGTCAGATTCAGGGAGTAAGTTCCTTTATCTTGGAGAAACTTCTGTTAAGACAGAATAGTTCGCTAACGACCTGGGCGAACAGCGTTACACAATTAATATCTGCTGTTTCAGAACTGCTTTTTTTTTTGCTTGCGGAGATGAGAAAACAAAGTAAACGCACGAACATGTCCAACGCCTGCTATCGTATATCCCCGGCCTCTTGCACAAAGCTGTCGCCACTGCACTTTGGAGTCGTAATTTAACGAAACCCGGGAATGCTTACCCCCCGCCCGAGCCCTATTATTTTCGCATATGAACGACGTTGATTTACGGAACCGGCGGAACGAGGTGCGAGCAATTCATTCACACTGCTGCCACGCGCAACCTTTCTTTTCATTCACTGAATGCAAGAACGTATAGTATTAGTCTTGAGGAAATGAGACAGGCTGTCATAATAAATGGAAGCGGTGGCGCGTGTTCTAAACATTCGCGCTCTTTTTTTTGGTCTCACAAAACGAGCTGGTGGCGAAATTTTTCTAAATGAAAACGGTGCTTTGTTTTTGGCGCTCTGGTGATGGCGATAATTCACGCTATGTTATTATTATTTTTTTGCTTTGCAGGGCAGCTTTGTTTCCATCACTTTCCATTTTCTCTTTGTCTCTCTCTTTCTTGAAGTTGCACCGAGGAAACGCCTGCTCATACAGTGTACATACGGTGAGAGTTTATTTCGTGTGCGCGTTCAGTACATTAATTTCCAGGCGCGAATGAAAACAGATGTTTGCAGTGCAAGTAAATAATAAAACAAAGAAATGATGATCATGGCTCACGTAGTACGGTAATTCCGCGCTTAGGGAATGAAAGCTTCCAACAAAACCAATATTTACAAAAATATTCCTTACGCTAAAATTTATAGACAAAATGATTCTGTCGTGTCTGAGGAACCTGTCCAGACAATCGACGGCGTCGGCGGCGTATGCTAAAGGGAGATATGGAAAGCTTCAGAAAAGTCTAAGGTTTTCTGGGGCGGTAACCTCAGAAGATTAGGAGCATAACGGTTTTCGATTCCTCATGAATAACTTGCGCATTAACTTAAATGAATGCGGCTCAATACGTATGTTACAGTCTACGAGATGACGGTTAGCAAAGAAGCCTTGAAGGGAAGTAACGGCACCGCCTCCGGTTATTAAGGTACAACGACAGTCGAAGTATGGCATACGCCGTCGCATGGCGTCACTCGCCGTCGTCATTGTTGCATATAGCTGGATGAGCCAAGATACACACATGCGCACAGTGTAGGAGTGTTGCATAAAATTAGTATATAGTACTAGGGAAAATCTAAGTGTTGCCGTAGCGAACTAGTGGAGAGCAGTGATAATAACAGAACTTTTCAACAAGGGGACCTAATGCGGAGGAAGTCACACGTTTCCTGATGAATTTGCCTAAGACGACACGAAGGTGAAAGACGTCTTCTTTTATACTCAGTACATTTTATCACGTACATAGTCAGCACATCATCATCACGTGATGACGTCATAAGGTGACGTCATCACGTGATGATTATTTACATCAATCGTGTTGACGCCGATGGTAGCTTTCAGCGTTTGGTGAGGCACCTAAGGCTTTCGCCTTAATAAATGTATGCAATTGAGCCTTTTATTGGCAGAGCTTAATTTCTTTTCGGCAAACACTGCACGTCGCGAGAACTTTCCATAGGGTAGAAAACCCGTATCTCGCTCCTCAGGTCGGCGTGTCCGGCTTGTCGGTCGTGTCCGGCTTGTCGGTCGTGTCCGGCTTGATTTTAGGCTTGTACCGATCGGCGATGCTCTGCACCGCTTGCAAGCTGAGCGTGTCGCGCCTCCGGCGGTGAATGTTGGTGGCGCGGCGCTGCGCGCGGCGGGACCGCCTCGGCTTCCTCGTCGTCGACGGCCCGTCCACATCACGTATTCTGACCGGTGACGTCTGCCTTGTTAGTTCCAGATGCTGTGAGGCGCGTTGGAAAGGAAGTAGATGTTCTAATAATGTTGCTAACAGTTGTGCTGTTAATTCTTTCCGCAAGCTTTTCTCGTTAAGAATTCAGAATAATAATAGCGAGTTTTAGTACTGCGTACTTAGCATCCGTAACGTCGTTGCGTACGTAAGAACGCTGAATGTCGCATAGTTCGCATCAGCAGAAGTTCTGCGCACGCACTGTATGCGAAACGCAGCGTTCTTATGTACGCAACGCCGTTACACACTACCTGCACTGAACTAAAGCTCGCTAATGTAGCACGTCCGCTACAACCACAACCAAGCGTGCAAGAAAACCTCTTCATGTGCACTCTTCGTCAAAAGGTTTCATGTCACTTGACTTGGTATTGCAGATAGGTTGAATGAGCAGGAGAAAGTGCCTCAGACAGGCTGGCCGACGTTTCGATAGTAGGACCTGTCTTTGTCAAAGGCACCTTGTCATCCTTGGCTTGTTAGTATTAAGCAGGTTAATGCTGACGTCATGTCCCGTGGTTCTTTGACAAAGATAGGCCCTCCTATCGAAACATCACTTTCTCCTGCTCTTTCAACCTATCTGCACTTTGTGTTTCCATCAGTCGACTCACACCTTGACATTGGATGGACTCAGTATTGCGTCTTGTCATGGTACGTACTTGGGCACCTGTCGCAAGTTAATTGCTTGAAAGCCTAAATTTATTGCATAGCCAGTGCCTCTCGTGTCAATCGTTTTAAATCCCAGTTTCCTTGAAGCCACATTGCTCTACTGAATTTCCTCTTTCGCAGTCCCGAGCTATGCGACAGTGCCAAGCGACAAGTTCTTTGCAATCCAGAGGCTTCGAAAGCTGTCACGGTTACTTCGCCATTCAGTCGTTGTGTCGCTTCAAAGAAGCGTTGAAGTGTGCTTCCAGCGAAGCTGTTTATGCTGGTGGTAGCTTGTGCTCCATCATAAAGAACTACCAGCATCATGAACCGGCACGCGCTCTCTTCATTCTCTTTACAATGAAGATGGTTAAGCTATCAGTAACTTGTGCTTCGTTGGGCAAAACTCCTCAGGTGGGTATGCGCCACAGGAATTCGACAAACCTCACTACGGAGTATACAGCAGGCGCGAGTGTCAAACGAAAACGAATACGTCATAAAGAAAGAGAGAAAGGAGATAGAAAGAAAGAGGAAGAGAAGGCATAAAAAGATAAAAAGACAGAGAAAGACACAGGAAGAGAGAGAATGAAACAGACACCAAAAAGAGGTAGAAAAAACTGATAGAAAGACAGAAAGAGAAAGAAAGAGAGAAATACAGAGAAACAAAGGGAGAGGAAAAAAAACAGAAATAAAGACAGAAGGAGCGAGAATAAGGAAGAAATAGAGAGAGAGAGACAGAGAGAGAGAGAGAGAGAGAGAAAGAAATAGAAATAAATAAATAAAAAGCAACAGATGCAAAAAAGAGATTCAAGAAACAGAGAGAAAGAGAAGCAATAAGGAAACAAAGTAAACAGAAACTAAGAAGGCCACCCATGCGCTCTACCTTCAGGTTTGGCGCCGCTAGAGCGAAGCTGTGATACTTTTTAAGACGAAAGCCTTAAATGCCTCATCAAACGCGAAATTTGACCATCGGCGTCGGTGTCCGCGGCGTCGGGGACGAGGGATGCAAAAAATCATCACGTGATGACGTCACATATAGCCAAAATTTGTGACGTCACGTGACGTCATCACATGAAATCATAACTTGGTAAAAGGTGGTCCGATCACGGAGGCAATGCAAAACCAGGTGAGGTACCTCATATTTTGGAGGCAGTGCAAAACCACGTTAGGCGCAAAAAGCTTTCGAAGGGTGGCGGGGCAGGATCAATATATCGACTGAGAAGAAAAAAAATCACAGCATATCCACGGGGTGAATGATGATGAGTGGGGCGAAGCTACGGAGGGAATCATCTGTAAACCGTGAAACTCTTCCGTGAAATGCGCCCAGTACATAATATAAAGAGTGTGAAACATCGTGTATATATTAAACATCAAACTTTTATTGTACTGTTGGTTTACGTGGTCCCTTCATTATCACTTGTGATCGGTGAAATGCAAGGAAGAAGTCCGCTCCCGAGCGAAAGAGCGCCAAGAGCGACCGCATTCCCCGCTCGCCCTGTGCGAATTAAAGGCAAGGCTAGAGGGAAGACAGGACGCGCGTTCCACGACGCGAGGTCGGTAGCATGCCCAACGAAAGCCAACGGAACGCGATCGTGCAAGTGCTCCGGCTTCGCATCGCCTCATGGTTCCATTTAGCGTCCCAAAACCAAATATATTGCTCAAGGTGTGCCTTGCGTTTTTCGTAGAAATAATTTCTTTATCATGTACATTAAGACGAAAAGTTGAAAGCTCACTAGAGTGTATCGCCCGCAAAGTATGTCTTTTAGTGTGATTTAACTCTCGTACGGCAGGGTCCTCGCGCCGTTGCCGGTCCACCTCGCCCGTTGACGATCGGGCGAGGTGGCTACATACAACTACTACTACTACACTTTAAGAAAAACATCTGGCGTTCTTTCGTTCTGCTTTTACAAAACATCTGGCGTCTTTCGTTGGTTTATTTCATCAATCAACGGCGTTTTGAACAAAATTTTTATTGTTTAATCACGCACAGGAGAAATCTCACCAGGCACTACCTTGGAGGTAAACAATGGCTGCTAATGGGAATGAGAGACAGAAGAAGTCGGCTTTTAGCTAACACTTACACTTCTACTTCTACTAACGTTTCCTACTGGAACATGCCAATGGCTGCTAATGGGGAATGAGAGACAGAAGAATTCGGCTTTTAGTTAACGCGCACGCTGCGAATTTTTTATTGTTCAACAACGCACAGGAGAAATCTCCCACCGGCACCACCTTGGAGGTCAAAGCGTAAGACTTGTTACGGACTACTACGATGACGACGACTACGAGGGACGAACGGGTGCCGCCTTAAGGAGCTTCGCCCCTAAAAGAAGGTGGCTTTCGGCTTCGAGTCGTCTTAAGCGAATGCATAAGGGACCCTGCGAGTTTTTTCTTTCTTTTTCCTCTGGCAGGAACCTACAAGAGTATATCGACTGTCTCTGGTTAGAGGCACGTGCTAAGTTTGCTTACGTTGCCTAGGAGTTACAAACTGAAGTTGGACGGAAGCTGACAGACTAAGACATTCCCAGGATTTGGGGACATCTGTGTGTGGCGCCATCTCTCGGCGGTGACGACGGCCTCCTGCCATAACTGAATGGGAGATATGCGAAAAAAAATCATATCTCTTGAAAAAAGCAAGCTATCAAAAACGACTCGGGGTTCTATACTGTAGAGAGCTACTGGAACATTTTGTAAAATTACAGTATCGCACTAGAAAGCGTGTGGCTTCCCAGGGCAATTGAACACCGCCCATTAGAAATACATGGGGACCCATTGTAAAATTTTAAACACTTTGGGAAGCCACGCGGTTAGTAGCGCCACACTGTAATTTTAACAGAATGTTCAAGTGAGTCTCTGCTGTATAGAACCGGGAGTCGTTTTTGATATCTGTATTTTTTCGTCAGATATGATTTTTTTCGCCTATTTCCCATTCAGTTACGGCAGGCCACCGCAGTCCCCGACGACAGATGGCGCTACGTGCATATGTCCCCAAATCCTGGTCATGGCTGAAACAGTTGCCACTTTATGAAAGCAGGAGCTTAACCTTTATTCTCCACGGACCTCTTTCGATATCCCTGCACCCACGGCGGCCCGGGCCATGTATTGGTCTTCGTCCGCGTAGTAAGCTTCCAGGCCCATGTCTTGGAACAGTTCTGTGCACGAGACAATAGAGAGAGTCAGATAAGCGGAACGTTTTGCAGCGTAGTCTAAAGACTCGTTTCAGAGTGGCTCGCAATTTCAGAGCCTGGCGTCATGTTTGAAAACAGAGGCTTTCCTAGGAAACAACAATGATCAATCTATTCGGACACATCGTCGAGTCATTCACACTCACTACGACTACCTCGCGCTCACAGGCGTGCGCAGGGTTTTAAACTTAGGAGGCGAGGGGTTCATGTTTCACCGCACCTCCCCTCCTTCCCTCCACCCACACACGCAACCATTGGTCGAGTTCGACAAAAAAAGAAAATGAAGTGATGGCGTGCTTCTCACAAAAGCCTGTCATTGGTCCCCGGCTTTCAGGGATAAATGTGGGAAGGGAACAGTTCTTGGAATGCAACATCAGGGACCCTCGGCCGCCATTATCAGCAAAGCCCTGCTTTGTCATGATCCTGTACTTCTCGTCCTGTGTCTCCGTCAAGGTCGCCCTGACTTTCCAAGTGAGCATCGTTTCCAACTCGTCCACCTCTCTACCCTACTGCACTTAAGGATGACGGGATTGGTCCGACTGGGTGGTGGTATAGGGTTGGCGCCTAGTGACGCAGAACTATCGATGGTACTATCGATACTATCGATAGCTGAGTCACTATCGAACTATTGATCGTAAAAAATACTATCGATAGCGCTATCAATAGTAAAAAAATCGATGGTTCTATCGATAGTATAAAGACAACAGCACGTACTCATTGCAGAATAAATTTGTTTCCCCACTCGCGTGGTACATAGGGGAGCCGGAAGTGGTGGTGGTGGTGGTGGTGGTGTTGCAGCAGGCGGGGTTAGCCTGGCCTGCATGGCCGGCAATTGTTCCGCCCGAGCATCTCCTGAATTGTAGGGGTATGTCACCAAGTGCTGAACAGCCCAGTGTCTCGCAGGAAGACCAACAAAATTCTTTGCACGCTTCTCCTCGTTGCCGCTGGCCCTTCAGGAAAAATGACGTCTTCAAATGTCCGGTGCCTATGACAACCTTTTTGCAAGGTGCGGACCATCGCTGCTCTTTCCACATCAAACTGCGGGTACAGCCAAATAAAATGTTCAATGTCCCCGATGTCACCGCAGAAGGCACAAAACGGGGAAGCGTATCGCCCAGTCTTGAGTGACCAAGCCGGGGTGTACGCAGATCCGGTTCTTATGCGGTACAACAGCGTCGCTTGTTCACGAGAAAGTCCGTGGATTACACATGCTTGGTGTGGAAACTTATAGATCGCCTTGAAATGATTGCGTATCGCATCTTTGTTGTTCTGGTAATTTTTAGGAGTTCTTACTTTTGGAACAAATGTCCGCGCTTCGCATGCAAGGGCATCAGCCTTTTCATTGCCTTCAATGCCAACGCGGGATGGGATCCACTGAAACTTTATATTAAAGCTCTTGCCAATAAGGTATTTAATTAGCGCCAGAGATTGCGTGGTGAACTTTTCTTGAGGTAGGCCACGATGCAGTCTTTGTAGCGCTAACATGGAGTCCGTCAGCACTACAACATCTCGTGCAGAAAAGGATCGCAGAAAGGGTCTCCGCTTGGCGATGGGAGTTCCTCAGGCGGCTTCAAACGAGAAGGTCACCAATGAAGCAGTCTCTTCCGCTCCGCCTTTTGGCGTCTCAGGCCTTATTGACGCAGCTATCAAGACTGGGAGAATCCTTCGCAGGCACGGCGCTTCTCCGGCGGCTAAGAGCAAGAACTGGCTCACATTTTCACGTGGCACTCAACACATTTCGATATTTAGGCTTGAAATTGCCTAAACGGCGCCCTACGGATCCGCCATGGTCTTTTGTGGATGTTGCCTGTAACTTCATCGTACCCAAGCTACCAGCGAAACGCACCATTCCAGCCGCGGAAGCAAAGTTTCTTGTGCTGGACCACTTGAGTACCATGTACCACGGCCACCTACAAGTGTACACCGGCGGATCCGTGTGCACACAAACGGATAGCTGCGCAGCGGCTTTCCGCATGCCCTGCCTTGGCGTGTCATGGTCGGGCCACCTGGATCGTGTGGTTTCGTCCACAACGGTAGAAAGCGCTGCAATCACCGCGGCTTTGCGAAAATGGGAGCCGGAGGAGCAGGCTGAAGGGCAAGAAAGTTGACATCATGCTTGTGTTCCTCACCAGAGTGGTCTGCTGACACATAATCATAAACTCAAACTAGGCAGCTGTAGCGGAAAGGAAAGCGTTACATGTACTGGAACTGGGCGGCTTCAAATTTATATTGCATTTTATGATTTCAAAATAAAAAAGTATGATGAACTAAGTTTGTTATTTGCAAGGTGTAAGTGGTTGCCTTTGGATGTGAATTCGTTGATCTATTGATGGACATATTCCGCCATTTTCACTGTGGAAATAATTTATTTCTTTTCGCCAGGAATTGCTCATAAATTAAGCGAAGCTGACGGTAGGCTATATCGCAAATATTTTGGCAATATGGCCGGCGCGCAACAGCATCATTATTCACACCACTATCGATAGTATTGCCACGTGGTTGTGACGGTGAAGAATGCTCCAACAAGACTGGGAAATACGGAGGTCTTTATTTGGGCTATCTTGTACGCAGAAAATCAAAACTCAAAATACAAGCAATACAGGCTGCGCAATGATGGCGGCGAGAACAGTCGTCGGCCGTCGAGTAATCGGATCATCGGTGGAACGCGTTGTCTTTTATACATCAGTCATCGAACCTTCCCGCGTAATCACTGATGCTCGCGTAAGCTCTCGAATAATCTTGACTATTCCCGTCCGGCGCGTAATCTTAACAGAATGATCTCAAACAATCGTGAAGCTTCACAAACATTACGGCGCGGTCAGCGTCAAACGTTGCTAACATTATTTGTGGGTGAATCACGAATACATTAAAACAAAGCAATAAATACGCGTGACAGTAATATTGCTAAAATATTAACGATGGTACTACCCATTGCATTATCGATAGTTTGTCTACACTATCGATAGTTTCGAAAAGACTATCAATGCCATCGATAGTCAATTTACCGATAGTTCTGCATCACTATTGGCGCCCCCCTTAAATAACTAGGACTAGGGAGGGATGCGGCAGCACCCCCCCCCCCCCCCCCAATGTGCGCACGCGTGTTCTCGTGCCCACACTAGTGGACACACCTGTGGTGTGTTAGATAATTCCGATTTAAGAGAGTTCCAGTTTCGGTTTCATGTCAAGTATTTTCGCCCTTAGGGGACGCCACCTTGTATATATATGCATATATGCGCGGCACTGTATCAAATAAATCAGTTTCTGCTTGGCTACCGGCTGCTGCTGTACTTCTTCCCGGCCGGCGCTTCGGGCGCCGTGCCCTTTGTTCTCCGGGCGTCGCGTTCGACGCCCGATACCACATTTGGCGACGAGATTCTACGAATCCACGTGCATCAAGAGATAAGGTGGGCATCCGTACTCCTTTATTGTGCTGTCGTCTCAGCACCCGTGCATGATATCCCACCACTACTGCATTTTACGCTTTCGACTTCTCCATTTCTGACTTTTCGTGCCGGTGTCGGTCACGAGGCTTACTTACGCTTCACGTCTCTCCTGAACTGATTCTTCTCGACGCTCTCTTCGGCAAGCATGAACGCCGCTATCCCTCCACCTCCGTTTCTCCAGTGCCCCGGTGTACCGCCTATTCCATGGAGACAGTGGCGTCCTGTGTTGCAGGTCTACATAGATGCCGCGGCCAGGGACGCCACGCCGGAGCTCAAGAAGGCAAGCTCCTGAACGCCTTAGGCGTCGAGGACCTACCTGCGTGCCGCCGAAGATGAACAGCAGCCGGGAGCCGACCGGCCAACTCAGGACGAGACGCCGAACGTGTACGACGCAGCCCTTGCGCTGCTCAGCCAACTCTTTGACCCTCAACCGGACGCGGCGTGTCTGCGCGCCCGCTTCAAAGCCCTGTGCCAGGGACCGGACGAGTGGGCGGTCCAATTCATTCAAGAAGTACGCCGAGTAGACAAGCTGTGTGAATTCGGCGCGGCGAGCGATATCCTTGCTTACGACCAGATCGTCTCTGGCATCGCGTCGCCGCACTTGAAGAGGACTTTTTACAAAATGGGCAAGGACTTCACCGTACAGAAGGCGCTCGACATTGCGAAGGAGGAGGAGCGCGTCGACCCACGGTCGACCGCGCCTTACTACAGTTATCCGGAGTTCAAGTCGACGCCGTGTCGTCGCGTACAGTTCAAGATGGCGGCGCAACTCGCCGAATTCTTCAAAATGGCGGGCCAAATGGTGGCCGTCCTCCTCAAGCTTCGCCGCAAGATGGCGCCGGCAGGACTTCGTCTGCGTGCACCTCCTCGCCCACCACTGCTGCGGACACCTCCTCTCCAGCTGCGCCGCCGGTTCACGCGGGTGCCTGTTACCGCTGCGGATCGACGCAGCATTGGGCCAACTCCGCCGCCTGCCCAGCCAGGAGCCGGACGTGTTCGCGATGCGGACGTCGTGGACATTTCGCGCGGGTCTGCCGCACTACTACGGAGTCTCCGACCGGTCATCAGGGCACATCAACGGTGACCAATACAGTTACTGTCCTACAAGTGGACGAACCGGTCACCACTATTGGACTTCTTCATCTTCCCGTACGAATCAATGGATCCATTTTCAGCATGCTAATCGACACCGGAGCTGCTGTGTCACTGCTGAGCGTCGAAGACTACAAACGGTGCTTCTCGCACATCGAACTTCGTCCATCTAACATTATTCTGAACAATTATTCGGAACAAGCTATTGCCCATTATGGATGTATCAATGCTTCAGTTTCCTACAGCGGCAACGACGACTCCGTTACTTTCTACGTTACGGACAAAGGCACTTCAGTGTTGGGATTAGACGCCATCCGAGCTCTCAAGCTAGTCATCGTGGGTGAGACGCTCTCCTGTTCCATCGTCGAGCCGTCGGCACTTCCCGCCAAGGCATCGAGGGAGCCTCATCGCCCCTTCACTCCAGACTCCAGTCCTGCAGAGCATATATTTCTTCAACATGGTCATCGACAGGGCGTGCCAGCAGTGGCAACCGGTTTCCACCGACGCCCGTGCCGGCTTCCTCAGCAAGGGACTGATGCCTTGACTCAACGACAGGCTCACGGAGTCATTGCAAGGGCGAGTTCATCGAACTGCAATGCTCCTGTTTTCCAGGTGAACATGTGTCGCGATGAATTTTTTCGCACTGATCCCGAACGCGATTTGCCGCTGTCTAATGCCCCTCAGAATTCATTTTTCATTCCTACTCAAGTGTGCTATAGTCAACGGTACATGCATGCCGATCTTGCAAATGCTCAGTATTGTCATACTTGTTCTGACGGTTCTTACAAGGGCAATGCTTACTTTCCTGCTAATGACAGTGTACTTGAGCAACAGGGCTCCTTTGCGGCATCAGTTCAATGCCCGGCTGTGGTGCCCAGCCACAATACTTCTAATAGGTGCATAGTAGAGCCATCGGGCTCCCTACAGACACCTTCTCAACGTTCGGCTGTGGTGTCCAGCCCCCATAATATTCCTCCGTGCCCCGAGCACATTTCAGAGTCGTCGGACTCTTTACAGGCACCTTACGAATGCTCGACTGCCGTGCCCAGTCCTCATGCAGATAATTCTTTTACCAATAATGGATATGACTCAGAGCCGTCAGGCTCCCATGCGTCGCGTTGTCATTCTCCGTCCTCAGCCAAAGCTGAAGGGCGCTTAAGCGAGTCTTCGGACTCTCATTATTCTTCCCCGCTCTCAGATGTTCCTGAGCAGCGCTTCAGCGTGCCGGAAGGCTAAACTTCTTTACATGTTCCACTTTCTGCTTTTCAAGAGACTGCTTCGGCACAACATGTGCCTCGTCGTTCTAAACGGACGAAAAAAAAACCTAGGTTTACGGACTTTGTTTCGTGAATTTTTTTTTCTCTTCCTCATTCTTCAGTTCTTGTATACAGTGTCAAGAGTGCAATGTACTGTGTGCATTCTGTTTCTTATTTTCTTAGAGTCATTTGGGTACCCCATGCGTACTGTGTCTATGCCAGTAATTTTCCTAACGCTAACGGACATGCTTCCGAACCTTTGGGTTCCCATGTTTCGCGTCAAGTTTCTCCGTCCCCAGCTACTACTGAGGGACGCTTAAGCGAGTCATCTGACTCTAGTTATTCCTCTACGCTCTCAGCTGTGCCTGAGCAGCGCGTAACTGAGCCAGTAGGCTCATCTGAAGATACAGAACTTATTGTTCCGCAAGGGAGCACTTCAGAACGAAATGCACCTCGGCGTTCTAAACGGTTGCGTAAGAAGCCGTCCAGGTTTAAGGATTTTGTGTCCTAAGTTCTTTTTTTCACTCACTTGTTGAAGTCAGTGTGCCATACTTGTGCATTCTTGTGTGTATGCTGTGCATCTACTTATTGTATAATGGTTATAAGTTCTACCGCTTGGTACACTGGTATGCTGTCAATTCTTTGTTGTATTTTGTTTGTATCAGTGCCTTCAGCTAGAGTGCGCTGTGTACTTTGCTTTTGTTCCCTTCTCGTGCCGGTTCCTTCTTCACATTTGGACGTTACACCAAAAAGAGGGGGGGGGGGACGTTAAGGTTGTGTAGTTTAAGGTTGTACACGGTATATTTGTCGCGCTTGCTGCTCTAAAGTTGTATAATGTTGCACAAGTTACTGTCTATCAATTGGCGTCTGCATTAATCACTGTATAAGGATGTTAGAGCCCACATGTCCTTTTCATTCTAGGGGGGGGAGGGATGATGTGGTGTGTTAGATAGTTCCGATTTAATAGAGTTCCAGTTTCGGTTTCATGTAAAGTATTTTCGCCCTTAGGGGGCGCCACCTTGTATATATATGCGCGGCACTGTATCAAATAAATCAGTTCCTGCTTGGCTACCGGTTGCTGCTGTACTTTCTCCCGGCCGGCGCTTCGGGCACCGCGTCCTTTGTTCTCCGGGCGTCGCGTTCCACGCCCGATACCACAACACCCACATGCACTTACGTTGCCGCGCCCGTGATATTATCTAAAGCAACACTTGCGCGCACCAACAACTCACGTTCATATGTACACTCACATTCGTCGCCGCGGCTCATGCGGAAACCCACGCTTCGGATACGATTAACACTAAGTATCAGCAAAGTTCTCGGAGCTTTGCTGCCAATCAGTAACGGTGAAACACTGACCGTCGGCGCCACGGGCGAATCCAATGAGGAACACTGTGAACGCGATGACCACGACCCAGGGAGTGAGCATCTCGCGGTCTTCGGCACTTAGTGGCGGCAGGGAGCCTGGTTCCGGGGCGGCGCCCTGCACAGTGCCCAGGCCTAGCCAGGGCGCCGCCCGGCGCATGAAGGCCTCCGATGGCCGCCTCCGCCGACGACAACACCAGAGGAGTCCTCCTCCATCGGGTTGGCCACGATCAGAGCCGCACCAACAGGAACTGACGATGATAATGATTGGTTGGTTGGTTGGTTGGTTGGTTGTTCCTTGGCAACATGGCGCAACCCACTACGGGGGATCGGCCATGAAACGGGTGGCCCCTTGTTTTAGAGATAAAATTGTTTTACATTTCGACTATGTTTAGGAAAGGATAGTTAAAGAAAATGTCAATCTAATAGTCAAGGCTAAAAAATTGAAGCTAATATGAATGAAAAATAAAGTGAAATGAAATAAACTTCAATTCGTTTTGTCTCCCGTAGGAAATCGCATACGGCTTCGAAAACGTTCCTGTGGCTGTAGCCCAATTCGATTGCACCCAAGGAAAGAATCGCCGGATAAATTCCTCTAGCAGTCTTTTTCTTTGACTTCTGAACAATCTGCATGTTATAAAGAAATGGTGCAGAGATTGACTCTCGTTGCAGTGGGGGCATAAGTGTGAGTGTGACAGACCAGACCTGTGCAGGTAAAGGTTCAGTGGGGAAACTCGGCAGTGTAGTCTAGTGATAGAGATTTCTGCCCTGCTAGTGGAGCACCATCGATTTTTCCGTTCTCACTAGCTCGCGCCACCACAAACCACGGGATGATTATGATGATGACGATGATGATGATGATGATGCAAACTTTATTGGGGTCCAGAGAAGACGCAGGAGAGACCCCGCGCCACCCGGCTAGTCCCACGTAGGGACCGCCAAGCCGAGCTTGGCGGTTCCTACGGGACGCTCTTCTTTTTCCATGGTCGACTGGCCACGAGTGGCGCGGTGCTACAATTCTAAATAAGGAGCCTACATGACCGGCCGTTTTTAGGGTGGAGACACCTTAATAAGTGCCTTCAAGAAACTCAGTCAAAACCAGCGGGCAATGGGACACGCTGTTGCCAGCTTCCACCAAATTCAGCATAGTTTTCTGTGCGCCGCCATATTGGGGCCAGCCGCCGCTCCCTCCAGCTACGCGAAGCACTTTTGCTCTCCACAAGGGTTACTCGTGATCTGCACGGTTAGCAGCAACGTTTCTAGAACCAGGTCAGTTTCGCAGCTCCGCTCGCGGGCCGGCACAGGCGGCCGACGCGTGAACTTACGGCGCTGCTGCTCCATTTTGCTTCACTTGCCGTGGCCCCCGGGATCGGATACGGCAACGCACCGTTGCTCTCAATGGCGCGTTGGCGAAGCTAATCGCGGAGGCGACGCACCTGCCGCGGCGATCTCAGACGCGCGAGGTGTAGCTGCTTGCGACGCGTTGCGCGTTTCTCTGTGCTCGCTTGCTCTGTACTCCGTGCGTGATTGTTTGCGAACGGTGATCGCTTGGGAAGCAGTTCTTTCGATTTAGCACGTGTGAAAGTGACAAAGCTGAATGTCATCTTGATGCGCGTGTTCCACGAGCGGCTCGGAAACGAACATTGGTCATCACTTCTCCGAATCAGGGTAGGTACTTGCAAGAAATATCATCTGAACGCCAATCCCACCAGAATCGTGAAGACTAACTTCGCTGCAAGTCACCTAACCGAGCTCAGAGAATAAAATCAGGTACCTTGATCAACCATAGTTCGCGTTGTACGCCTTTCTCAAGAAATCAGGACTAATTCGCCCGAAAATTAACAACGGTCCTCTGTTTTACGACTTGCTTAGTATCAGATATATCTAAGTACATGAGCCAGTGTCGTTTTCGCCTCCACGGAAAAAAAATGCGACCGCCGTAGTCGTGATCGATCCCGCAACCTTCGGGTGAGCAGCCAAGCACAATAACCACTGTTCCACCGTGGCGGCTAAACACAGGTTGACGGCAATGGAATATTCGTGCGAGAGGACAGCTAGGCGTGTGAGATTGTCCCACTATTACAAGTCACGTTTGATTATATTTTGATGTTTATGGAGCGTAGCTTGTGAAATGATCGCTTTTTGAAAGAGTCTAGGTTACTGCAAAAGTTTAAATGTCGGAATCTCGGCTGTCACGCGTCCGCCGAAAGCTGCAGCGACGATAGGTCACATGGGCGTTGTAGCAGACGACGCGTGAGGCGTGATGCAAGATGGAACTGCAGCGCCGCTAGTTCTAGCGTCGGCCGTCGCGTCCACTTCGGAGAGCAAGCGTCTATGGGGAGCTGTGAAACTGACCTGGTTCTAGAAACGTTGGTTAGCAGTGACTTGCCGTGTATTCAAAGGTCCTTTTCCAGGCAAAAACCTTAGATGCATCCAAAGCGAAATGTAACCGTCGTTGGCGTCCAGCATCGGCGTCAACACGAGTGATACATCAATTAGCAATGCCATGGTGTATGACACCAAAGTATGACGTCATCATGAGAATCACTATGACGTAACACGTATGATGATATTGCCACACACTGTCGGCGGCGGTTTCAACAAAAATGATTCAAGAAAACGGAATAAAGGTAGGCCAGAGGTCACGTGCTGGATAGGTGAATGCATGCAAGCCGACGGCGCATCGAAAGTCGCATGACCTGAATGTCCATCGATGTTATCAAGGAGCCGACCATGTGACGTCATCATGAAGTCATAAAGCTCCGAAATTTGTGACGTGATCATAACGTTTCATGATGAGTTCATCACATGACCTCACATGATGACGTCATCACACGCCATCGTCGCTTGGTGAAACGTGTGCCCATCTCGGAGGCAATGCAACAACGAGAGTTGAAAATAAAAAGTTGCAAGCCTATGATCGCGGAGGCAATGCAAAAGCACGTTAGGTGCAGAAAGCTTCCAGGGTAAGGATAAATATAATCGAGCGAAATGACAATGCTTTCTGTTTCTTGTCATCTTGGGCAAAGGCATAAGGGGCCCTATGGCGACATAATACTGAGGTTACGCTGACGCGAACTCACGCAAGGGAGGCAACAGCCAGCGGCCGTGCAACAGCTCAGACTAGCGAGCGCGTCTCCGTACGGACGCGCGGACGCGTCCCGTTTGTAGGCTTCCTACTCGCAATGCGTTGCCGCAGCAACGACAACATCGGTTATCTACGCATTCGCGAACACCGTGAAAGACATATAACATGTGCTGCAGGAAAAACAGTGAACGAAATACGCAGTATTCCTAGAGCAAATACGAAACGCACTCTCCCAGCCCTCTCGCTTGAATTGAGCCAGCCAGAGTTGTCGTCGGCCAAGGCTCGCTGGGAAGCGGAACATTCACACGCCCTTTCTGTTGTGGTTCGTGCAGAGCGGTACGCAGCATCCAGGGCTTCAGCGGCAGCGTTTAACACTCTACCGCAACGCTCGACGCCGTATTCGAGAACTAAACGCAACCGGGAGTAGACGCAGTGCGGGCACCAAGATGCATAGTTTTCTGTGCGCCGCCATAGTGGGGCCAGCCGCCGCTCCCAGCGCGCAACACTGTTTTGGCGGGCGACGGTGTGTTGGCGGCATGTAGTGGGTAAAAGGCTGACATCACCCTAAAACGGCCGGTCATATAGGCTCACTAATTCTAAAATGGAAAACTAGCGCGGGTCGCCAGCGATACGACGCAAACGCAGCGCGGGAAACGATGCAGCATGACCCGCTTCTCGCGTAATTTTAATTTCGCCGCGTGTAGCTTCCCGTGTGTTTCACCGAATGCGGCGTGCGTTTGCATTCCGCCGTTAGTATCCTGGAGAACAAATTACGCATGGCGTAATTAGAGAGTTTTAGTACTGCGGAATGGTGCAACGTACACCTCACGCAAGCGCCTGGCGTTACGTGGCGTCGCTTGCCACGATAGGGCTTTTAGTACACGGTAATACCCGCGCACGTAACGGACGTAATGCGTGTTGCGCCATCGGGAAGGTCAAAGTAGATGTGCGTGTCGTTGACAGCCAGTTTGAGCTAATACAAGGGTTATAGCCAGATTGTCGCCATATTTATAGCCACCATAAGGCTGTAGTACAGTACTGTAGCTGTAGTTACTCCTAACGGACGCTGGACGCACGTGCGAGTACAATGGCCAAACGACCGTGCTTTCTCACCTGCCGTGCGCTCAAGTGCGGCGATCTTTCTTCTACAATGGTGACATCAAGTATTCTTTGGGACCCCTACTCCCTGGCGTACCTCAGTTGGGAGGACATAGAGGCACATCATGCGGCGTCCCGAACAAACGAGAGCTATGAGTGCGGCACGACCAGCTCATACGTAGGCACGCACGGATCGCATGCGTGCATACGTAGCGGCCGCGTACGTATCGCGATACGTGCACGTTGCGGTCTGCGAATGCGCACTACGCAATACGTAGCGTCCTTACGTACGCAACGCCGCCACGTAGGCGGCACGCTGCGGAGCGAGGGGTTGCAGGTTCGAATCCCCGGTCGCGCGTTTCGGAATTCTTTATTCTGATTTATTTTCATTGGTGGCTTTTTTTATATACATACATGTGCATATACTGGACATGACGGCGACGGCTACGGCAAAAGTCCGCCGAGAGTGTCCATATAATTGCTATCGCAGTAAAAAGATAGAAAGACATAGAGAGAGATAGAAAGAAACAGGTACGAATGAGAGACAGAAAAAAGAGATAGCAAGACAGAAAGAGCGAGAAAGAGAAATAGAGAGAGAGAGAAAGAAAGAAATAGAGTGAAACAGACACAAGAAATAAATAAAAGAAATTCGGCAGATCCCACGTACCGTGGGAGTCGATGTTATGCGAAGCATGTGGCGGGTAGGTGACTGTGGCGTAACTTTTTTTACTGAGCGACACGTTACAAAATGACGCTAAAGATTTGTATATATTTTACACGCACACATATATATGTTGAAGAGCCGCATATGTGTTATATAACCAGTTGTTTACGGTTGGGTAACGCAGCCAATGGCAACGTGGGTATTACCAAAACCAGAAGCGGTAAGCTGATATGTAGTGCTTATACGTGTCCCGAAAACGCACGCACGTTTCACGAACCCGTGTGCACGTGTGCAAGAAGTTCTTGACAGTTCTTGAGCAAGGGCATCATCACCATGATCAGTGAGCACCAACAGCTGGTCATGACTTGTTATAGGATCCGGTCGTGATCGTGGTGACGAGGGGTTCATGTCTAGTGAAGTATGTGGTATAGTAGAGCTGTTGGAATTCGTGGATGCCTCGGTCAGTTCGTCGACAAATTATCTGTCGACAGAGCCAGCGACATGTCCGAACCTGAAGCCATCCTTCGTGTTGGTGAGGTATAGGCCGTCGAGGCTGGTAGGCCTGGATAGTGCTACGTAGACCAACTTCAGTGGACGGTGTTGATCGTATTCGTAGACTACCTGGGCGTATGTCGCCTACGTAGCCTAGTCTACAAAGCGGCTGTCAATTAATCTGGCATCTTCCTCGGTCAGCATGAGGCCATCACCCAGCCTCGTAAGAAATGAATAGGACACTGCGTCGTTCTGGTGGAGGAAGTGCACTTTACGGTGCTGTGATCTGGATATCATATGTAACATTCGTTAATGTATTCCTCCGGGGTCGAGCAATGCTCCAATATAGCTTCCTGAATCATAGGAATACAAATGTAATGTTTATTAGACTGCTATAAAAGAGGAGCCAACACTGGAACTACACACGTTCATCTCATATGACGCCTGTATCATAGGAGTACACATCGTAGGAGTATCATGTAGTGTTTATTGAGATAGCCAGCACCACAACCACAATTGATGTTGCACCGGTAGTACGCCTGCGTAGGCTGTTTTTTCAAGCCATTTTGTAGACCTGGCGTGGCTCAGTGGTAGAATACCTGATTGCCACGCAGAATGCTTGGGTTCGATTCCTGCTGGGATCCTAATTTTTATTATTTCCATTCACTGAGTCAACGCTGCCGATGTTGGTTTTCCTTAACGCTCTAGCATTTGAGCTACCAACGTCTGTTCTCGCCGTTCCTGGGTACATATAAACTGTCAATCACCTGTGGCGCATACCCGTACACCGCTGCCCGTGGTAAACGGGTGTGTGCCACACGTATCTAGTGGAAAGGGTTTGACGACGTACGCGACAGGATTTTAACGTTATTCATGTCATGACCCGGCAATCATATTCGTCAAATCCCCTTACCCTCTCATGCAAATTTTGATCTACACCAACTTAAGGAGGCGATCATGAGAGCACCTAGACGTAGGCGGCTAGATAGATAGATAGATAGATAGATAGATACGTAGATAGAAACGCTCAAAGTGCCAGAGGTTCGCTAAGAAATGCTTCGCATTTAAAACAGACAGGAAGAGAAAGAAAAAGAAGAAAGATAGAAATGAATAAAGGGTCATTCCACACCAGACGTCCCAGCCCTTTTTGCGACCACACCAAATGTTCTCGAAAAAAATTGTGCTGATTTCTTGCATTGAAAACAGCGAATTGCTAGAATATTTCGGAGAGAAAAAAGTGTTTGGTCACGTGGGAGCTTTCCGAATTTCGCAGAATGTCGTCTGAGTGTGGTTTGTCAGAAAAATTATTCCGAGAGTATCTTTGCTTGCTTCAATACCAAATTTAGTTTACATACTAAGCACAGGTGTTAGTGTAAGGTGTTCGAAGCTCAATAATATTACTTCAATTTTCCTACCACAAACGCTTCCAGAAAATTTGCCAAAATGTCCTTTGTTTGCATTTCTTCCTCTGTAATATTTCACTATGTATGAATATCTGAGTAACGAATACTTACTTTAAAAAAGGTATATTTTGCGTTGAAAATATTTTGCAACCACTGCTGATTTTCAATTTTGCGAGAAAAAAATCGCAAACTTGAGAAAATCATCATTTTCGTCCACACTGAGAAGCAATTAACACCACGTGGTGCTCCAATTGAAAATCAACTTTATACCTCAATCGAAATCAAATAAACTGTTCTTCTTATATGGCAAGTTTTATCATTACAATTTTCGTTTTAAGAAAGAAAATAATTTTTTGAATTTCCCCATTGACATCTATGGGGCACTTTAACGAGGAAGCTGCCGCATAACCAAATGGGAAGATAGCCGTCAATGGGGAACTTCAAAAATTATTTTCTTCCTTAAAACAAAAATTGTAATGATAAAACTTGCCATATAAGAAGAACTATTTATTTGCTTTCGATTGAGGTATCAAAAAATGATGATTTTCTCAAGTTTGCGATTTTTTCTAGCAAACTTTAAAGACTGCAGTGCTCTGAAAATAATTTTAACGCAAAATATACCTTTTGCAGAGTAAGTATTCATTAATCAGATATTCATACGTACCGCAATATTACAGAGGAAGAAATGCAAAGAAAGAACATTTTGGCAAAATTTCTGGAGGCATTTGTGGCAGAAACATTGCAGTAATATTATTGAGCCTCGAACGCCTTACACAAACACCTTTTCTTAGTAAGTAAACCAAATTTGGTATCGATGCAAGCAATGATACTCTCAGAATAATTCTTCTGACAAACTACACTCGGACGACATTCTGCGAAATTCGGAAGGCTCCCACGTGACCAAATATATTCTAGCAATTCGCTGTTTTCAATGAAAGACATCAGCACGATTTTTTTTCGAAAACATTTGAGATGGTCGCAAAAACAGCTGGGACGTTTGGTGTGGAACGACCCTAAAGAGAAATAAGGAATCCCACCCAGCTGCGCTCTTCCTTCTGGCTTGGCAGCATATGTGCGCTGCTACCATAATTTCTTTTTTTTTTTCATTCTTCGCCCCAAATATTTGCGGTCTTCGTAGCTGAGCCCCTTTTCTACGCAATATAACTATTGGCCAATTCTTAACATGTGGTATACGACACCAGTAAAATAAAAAGGAAAAGTTAGACAAGAAAGTCGAATGTCAAGAAAGCGTTTCGTCTAAAAGAAGAAGAAGAAACATTGTTTAAGGGTAAAAGGGGACGTGAAATATCGTGAGTGGGGCCCCAAGTCCAGGGCTCCACTGGCTACTGCTGCGCTCACCGGACATGACCAAAACGTGCCAACTGCACCTCCGGGCCTGCGATGGCGAGCTGAGTCTCCCGCTGCTCCACACAATGACTTCACTTGTTGCCAGGAATATCGTTAGATTCTTGGGCTTTTTATTACCCCCCCCCCCCCCCGTGGTATGATGAAAAGTTGGTCATTCGCCGCACCAGGGACAGGCGTCTGGAAACGGCATTATTATAGGAAAAATAAGCCCACCACTGTAATCTGTTACCTCTGTAATTGGTTGCTGGGGTCACTCGTTCCGGCTGAGCTCCAGTGATTCGAGAAAGTTGAACCGCCTTAGTTTATTGCTGCTTAACTCAACGAGGAAAAAATACGCAGAGTGGCAGGAGATATTGTCTTTTCGCTTTGCGCGAATACCAGGCTCATGTAAGAATGTCGATCTTGCGTACATTATACGTGTCAAGCACTACAGTGCGGTCTATTGCTGTCCAACGTACTAAGAGAGCGTAATAATCACTTATGTCACTCCATGGGTAGGAGTGTGCCTGCACGCAAAGAAGCTTTATCTGAACACACAACAGCTGATCTGCTGTAAGAACATTCTGGCGATCTTTTATTTTGTGTGGACATTTCCTTTGTGTGAATTAGTTATGCTATGCGAGTGAACGTTTTTATTGCAGTACTGAGACTGAGTGTGTGAATGTTAGTTTATGTGTTTATTGTACTTTTATGATTGTTCCCAACATTACGATGAGAGACCGCCTCGGTCGTATACAGTGGTTACAGTGCTCGGCTGCTGAGCCGGAGGTGGTGGGTTCGATCCTGGCTGCGGCGATGGCACTTCGATGTAGGCGAAATGCTAGAGGCACGTGTATTGTGGGATGCCAGTGCACGTTAAGGAACACCAGATGGTCGAAATTTCCGGAGCACTCCACTATACGGTGTGCCTCATAATCACATCGTGGTTTTGGCCTATAAAACCCCAGATAATATTATTAACATCACGACGATAGCAGAAGAGGAGTAGCCGAAGCCGGATATGGGCACGCATTTCTCCTTAAATGTATTTAATAAAGAGAAAGACCAACCTGGTAAGCCTTCTGAGTGGCTGTATTTATCACACGTGTTATTTTGGCATGATCAGCTCGTCACTATTGCAGTGCACGTATGGAACCTGAAGCGGCCTGCTTTTTGCCTCTGAATAAAGTATGCCGATGATTGCCCACGTACTTTGTGTGGTAGAATAAGGAACAAAGAGATTAAAATACACTTTGAACCTAATGATGTCCCTACGCCTGTCTAGAAAAAAGGATAAATATAATGGAAGTGCCGCTGAGTTTGTGAACTGTATATCTTCGCCTTCTTGGCTTTATGATCAGCTTGTTCTATTTCTCTGTGCAGTAGTAGAGTTGCTATGTGTGATAAGTCTAGGGTAAAGACAAAATATAGCAGGGATCTTGCAGGGTCCTTTGAATTGCAGAGCGGGATATTCTTTAAAGAATTTATAGAGTTTATAAATCTGCTTGGCCGCGGCAAGCCTTATGCGATTTAATCGTGTCAGGATGGCAGTTTTCACTTATTGATGTTTTGCCTTAATAATGCTTGACACGGCGATCCACAGTTTCTCAATTACTGAGCGTAATTTCATTCTCTCGTCACGCTAGCACTTTCCATGTGAACATTCACGAGCTGTCAGGAGCCAAGACTGTTTCATTATTGTCCAGTGGCTGTCTGTTGGGACCACCCTGTTGATGATTATCTTTGGCGATTAATGGCATGACCATGGCAAGCTGTTGTGATGACATCACGACAGAGTGCTTTTATCAGGCGTTATGAATGAGGATAATAGTTTGGGCTGCCTACTAAAATTGTTTCGTTCGTGCTGCTGAGTAGTACTGCGTGCGCTTTTGTTAAGAGAGATGCTGACTAAAACCTGCAAGCTACGTAATAAATTGCGCCTATTTTTTTATTTTTCAGTTCAAGTGTCGATATACAGGCCTCATGCGATCTTACAGATGTTTTTTAAACCCCAGATTCCCATTCCTGTTAGGACAAATACAACCGGTACACTCTATGTTCCTTGAGGTTTTAATAGCCAACTGTCCATGACTCAAATATTCTTTTTTTTATTGCCACATTTTATACATCAACTTGTATAGTGCATCATTTTGACATTTACTACGTCGAATAAACATATCCACAATATGACATAATCGATAAAGAAACGCGTTTGATATCAGGAAATAAAGTAAGTTGTGAAAGAAAATGTCGAAATATTGATATAATATCATAACAACAAATCTATTTTATTTGAACGAATCAGGCGTCGGCTTAATTAATTGAAGTTTGTTGCTCCTCCTCCTTGAAAGGAGAGCCTTCGTATTTTCTAGAAGGCTTACTGTCAAAGAAGAACGTGCAAGACTCATATACAGGTCACCTGATGTATTTTTATTTATTGCTTAGCTAGGTTGCATGCTTAACTGCGCCGGAGTAAAAACCCACTATGTCGGAGTAAATAGTCATGCTAGTATTTCTTGAATTCCTAGTTGAGTACAGGCACCTCGGAGCCAAACTCTGGGAAGAGAACACGTCCTTCATATGAAGGGATGTACAACTGAAAGTTATTGCTTGGATCCTGAACTCTACTTCATAAGAATGTGCCATTGCGCACTTCAGCAGTAGATGCTATTTCTCCCTGGCTCAGGGTTTCTCTGTTGTGGACGGCTTTGCATTCTCGGAACTCATGCCCGCGGTTGAAGCTTTAGCCGTGTCCGTCGAGTTTGACTCGGAGCTCTCTTCGGAGGACTCCGAGCTACCGCTGTCGCCTTCGGTTCCTGCCGAAGCAGGCGTTGTAGCCTCCCTCAAGAATCTCTTCTTGGCGTATTCTTTCGCTGGCGACAGCTCGTCCCCTGCAGCGGACACCATGATGAAATGAATGTGTGTTGGCTATATCAGTGGCACGAATCCGTAAATTAGCGACTTGAATCAGTAACACGTGCGGAATGCTGAAACATCTGTAACTGCTCTTTCAAATTTAAACCGTGTGACGAGGACAGCTTGAAATTCAAGGCTGTGAGCAAAAGATAAAAGGTTAGTATCGCAGACATCAACACGCTTACCTTCCGAGTATATCTATAGCATCTATGTCAAGAAAGGACGCGGTATATGCACGAAGAGTGTTATATCTTCAATGTAACGAATAATACAAAAGACGTACCCAGTTACATAATTGGCCTGCACTGAAGTAAACCTTGTTAGCTTGGAAATAGCGGAGTTCATGTCGAAAAAAGTTGGTAGTGAGAAGCAGACACCTTTTGCAGACACTTGTTAGACTTGGCATGCATCCGCGAAATGTTTTAGGTCGGGCCTCTTTCATGTCCATATTGTGATTTTATATTGCTATGCATTACAGAAGTTAGGTTCAAAAAGTTTGTTTAGTGGACTTCGGATACAATTTACGCATTTTCGGCAGGGTTAATTCTGTGGAGACTGCTTTATACAGCTTTCAGTGCGCATATACATCGAAGGCACAGCAGTGCAAACAAGATCATGCATTCGCTCGTATTACGTTCACATTATAGGGAAAGATCTCACTTGAGTCGACCAAATATGTGATGCTAACTGACGTGCGCATTTAAGCAGCCTTTCTTTCACGCTCAGAGCGTCGGCTGTAAATGATGCCGAGTATACTCTTCGCGGTTATGTTTCGCCCTAGGGCAGCCTTCGCAGCATCCAGTAACAATGAAACAGGGTTCTGCTACAATCAATCAATCAATCAATCAATCAATCAATCAATCAATCAATCAATCAATCAATCAATCAATCAATCAATCAATCAATCAATCAATCAATCAATCAATCAATCAATCAATCAATCAATCAATCAATCAATCAATCAATCAATCAATCGCACATGTTTTTCACAATGACATAAGCGGTGGATAAAAGCTGCGATTGCATTGGCGGAGCCACGCGATAGCGTTGGGGGGGGGGGGAGGTCTACTCCCCGCCCCACGTAAATTGGTCTACTCCCCGCCCCACGTAATTGGATAAATGTCGATATATACATGCGCACATACAAATATACGAAATAACACATATAAAACACCCCCTCCCCTGAAAAAAAGACTCTGGCTACGCCCCTGTTCGATTGGTACATTGACGAAACTGTAGTCGGCATTATGACATTATGACCGGCATTTTGAATTATTTATTGGAATACTGCCCGTCTGGATTTCAGATCTTAGGCAGGAGTCGGTTACAAGCCATTACAAGTCGGTAAAAAAAAAAAAATGGATACATTATATACATAAGAAGAGGAAGCGCCTTACGGGGTCTTTTTGCTGTGAAATTATCGCTTGTCTACCACAGACATCACCCTGAATAGGTCGTTTTGCGCCACATGCCTGAATGCAAGGATTCTGCTTGCGGCCTAATTTTTGCTGCCGAATACTTCAAAAGTTCCTTCTCAGTAAGAAACGCAGCTGCGAATTTCAAGGAAGGACATGACCGTGCTTTAAGCAAACATATTGAAGGATTCTTTCAGAGAACTATTTAGATTTTTTCAGCGCCACCGCGTATCAGGCGATAAACAAAGACAAAATCCCCGCAAGGCGCAACTGTGCATATTAATTTTCATGCGTAAGGTATATACGAAAACGAAGGAACGTTTACGGAAGGTTTCTCACCTTGAGCAGCGCACACAGCCGCTGCCACGAAGGCCAGCAAGGTCAAAGCGACCACGGCCACCTTGACTTGGTTCATCTCAAGCGTTGGGTGCGCGACGAACTATCCGCTTGTTGTGCAGAGAGGTGGAACTCTTTCGCTGGCTCATTCGACACGCCCGGTGGGCAGCTTTTATACTGTCGCATTTACGCGAGGCGTGCGCATCATCCATCGTCAAATGGTCGGTGTGTGTGTACTCTCAGCTGAGCGGGCAGAGGGCGGGGAAGAACACCAATTGGGCGTCACGCAAATTTTTTTGCGCTGTACTCTTCGTTTTCTTGGAAGCAAGGATTTATAAAAGAAAAAAAAAACTGCTGTCTCTCTCACGCGAACCGGGCGTTAGTACATATACAGAGTCGCCGTGTTCAGCTGTAGGTGAGAGAAGCGAAAATACGACAGGAAATAATAAAAAAATAAACGCATTAGCATTGTGACTAGACAGCGAATTGTTTATAGAGATAAGAAAATCAATTCGAGTTTTTTTTCTTATTACTTACTATGCCAGCATCAAATGAAAGAAGGCCCTCTACAGTCGTCATGTCGGTCAAGGGGTCACGTTAAACACTGATTTATTATTGCGTGGCAGAAGTGTAGAATCGTGCGAGGGGTCACACCATGTGAAATGCGCAACGATTGGGTGGTTGAAAGCTGTCAACACATCATAAAGGGCAGAGCTATAACTGATCATCAACATCACCATAATCGGCCACAGCCGGCTTGCAGCTACTCATGAGTAGCTGCAACAATGTTGCAAATCCGCAACAAGTACGTGGCAGTCACATCGCAGATTGGGGCATCACAAATAGGGCACACTGCACCATATAGAGAGCGGTAATATTGTGCACAGAAGGTGGTCACAGATGGGGTAAGCGCAACCCCGAAACGAAGCCTCGGCAACGTAATTTCCTCTCGGCGGGTTAAACCACCAGGGAGGTGTGACCCACACTGCGGTATAAAAGCTCGTGTAGTACGTCATAGCCTTTCTTTTTCTCGGAGCATCATTCCGTGCACCCAGTCAAGGCAGTAACTTACTCAAACACATTCTTGATTCAGAATCTATTCCTGCTATAACACGATCGTACAACAACTGCTCGCTTTTCCGAATCGGTATAAAGAAAATGCTTTATTCAATTTATCTAATGCTCCGGTCTAATCAGTATGCGGTGTATGGCGCCAGTTAAATGTACCTGATGAGATATTGTTGTCTAGCGTTCATCAAAGCTTCTACCGGTGGTTAAAGTTCGGATTGAGTCCACATGGCTCTCTGTTTCCATCGAAGGACGTACTCTATAAAGTGAGACATGGATAGACAGCTCTGTCATTTGAGTTGGAAAAAGTCCGCACTCAAAGACACTGTTCGATACGTCGGTTTATTTTTCATGTGCCAGAACGTGTGTTGAGCTAAAAGGCACTTGGGTGAGCAGGCCGTACACTAAAGTCATGAAGATTTGTAGAAATGCGCCAGCTAATTTGCTGGCGCATTCTTCAGAGTATAGGTATTAGTTATCATTATCATCATCAGCCTGACTACGCCTACCACAGGGCAAAGGCCTCTCCCTGCAGGTTATGTTAGGTAGAGGTCCACTGTAATCCCCTTTCGCCGTGTCAAACGCATAGACATTGTTTATTGTAGTAGCTCACTAATTGGGGCTCTCAGTCTTTTGAAACCCTTCAGGCACGAATTATGATAGACCGCCTGTAGACGTGTCAAATTTACGGAAATTTATTCGAACGCGCTCGATATTCTGTTGCAAGAAAGCCAAGGTAGCATTGTATTGCGTTTATTTGGGCCCTAATTTTGTTTATTCACTCATCACATTTAGTGGACGAAAACCAAGTAACCAAGTTGTTTGCCTTGCAGCTTCATAGATTGTTAGTGACGATGTTTGTGTTCTACCTAATGGAATTTTTATTTTACTTTACCTGGGTTCTCGTGTAGCTTCTATACTGATGTTCGTTAGCTCATGCTATTAGGCAGACGAACACCGCTTTCTTGTTTCCACGGCGTGCTTCCATATTAATGCATCCGCGCTTCTGCTCATGTGGACTTTAAGTGTTCCTAACGGGGCAGCTGAACAAATTAAATGTAGAAATAGAAATGATGTGCCAGACTGGGTTGTCTCGGCTGGTACATCATTCAGGAACAAGCAGCGCTTAAGAGAGGAGCAATCAGCGGCTTATCTGTTGTGTTTCCACCGTCCCGTTTTGAGCGCTGTTGCTTCCCGCCTAGAAGCATAGCAAATTTTCAAACGCGCACTGCTCCTCCATGGTGACGCTAGACGCATGCACGTACGTACATAGTCCATTTGGGTACTGGAGCCTTGGCACGCCTGGTCACGCAACTTAATAGCATGCGTGACCGTCCAAAGACATTGACTCAACTACGAACGCTTCTCTGCGCTAACCGCTCGACCGTATAGACGTGGGGGCAGGTGAATGCGAAGGCTGGCGCGGCATGGCAGCTCTCGTGCGTCGGGAAGTTTAGGTGTTGAGAGGATACGAGCCCGAGTGTTCAGCTGTCGTCACTGTTTTCTTTGAAGCAATCGTTCGTGCATTGAATTAATGCATAAACAGCTGATCGCCAGCCCTTGTGGAGAAGAGCAGAGGAAAATTTCACCCTCATTTATGTACGACACGGCGGCGGACGCTGAAGAGACTTCCTAATGTGTCAATAATAAGCGTAAAACCTTACTTGACGTCACTATGTCTGATATAGACTACGGGGAGTACCCTTATATTTTTTTCTCATGTATTTTTATTTCAGGGTAGTTTATCGGAAAGTGGCGCTTTGCGTGACTTCGAAGGATCTAAGAAATCATTCATTTGCTGTGTCTCGGTAATATTATTTTTCCCAGCAACTATATCTTGAATCAAGTATGCTGCGATGTCAAGAAAGTTCTTCGACTTTAGCAAGACTACTCTGTTGAGTTTTTAATTGCAATTTTTTATTAAGGATTACACTGTACGTTTACGCGTTGTCCTAGCTACATATCTTCTTCACATTAAATTATAGGGTTTCACGGGCCGAAACCCCCATATCATTACGTGAAACGCCGTAGTGGGGGATTCTCAGATTATTTTGACTGCCTGGGGTTTTCTGCGACGACCTAACTGATGTAAATAGACGTTCTTGCATTCCGTCCCCATCAAAGTGCGGCGGCCGCCGTGGATCTCTATGGAACCCGCGCCTTCGTGTTTTGCGGTGTGACGCGTTTGCTAAACGTCTAGGACGGGTCATGCGCTATATACGCGCTGGATGAACGCTCTCAATTATGTCCTTGGTAAAGTGCCCGATATATGCAGGAGACTATAGACCTCTTTCGTCTAGTTTCCAGGCTATAGCCAGCTCTTAATCTGGGAGCTGATGTAGAGTGAAGTTGCGCGCTTTAATACTTCTTCGTATACGTTTCGCGTTGATGTAAACTTCCCTCATGAATTTTGTTTTGTTATTTTCTTTCTTTATTCCGAAGGACAGGCATAGAGTGAACGATGAATGAAGGATGGGGCGTTTGACTAGGATTTATTCCTGTTGATTATACTTACCAGCCTGCTGTAAGGATAAAGGGGACGAAAGTATTAAGGGAAGAATAAGGGTTCCTGTACTAATGTCACGGAAGTTGTGAACATCGCGAGGGCCGTATCACACGCGGTCGCTCAATCCGATGTCCTTCAGGAATATAATCACCGCTTGTACGGATTTCAGCAGCGGTGAAATACGTAGTTATGGGTCCAAGGTCTTGTCCAACAAAAAAAAAAAGTCGTCTGTTTTTACATTTGGCTAAGAGTGTTGTCGAAGGCAGTGGTCTACGTTCAAATCACGCTACCGAAGTATAAAATGTGTGCTCTAGTTTTTTCGCTACCGCAGGCATCGCATCTGACGCTATCGGTAATTCCAATTAGGAATGATTACGCGTTGCTTGATACAACGCCTAGAAGTGAGCGACACATTATTCCGAACATCATGTGTGCAGTGTTACACCTGAACACTTCCATCGTGTGCATCTTAAATAGAAAACCTTCACATAATTAGTTTCTATTGAAACAGACGCGGTTCAATAGCCCCACATATAAACAGTTCGGAGCACCATTTACAATAACGTTTACAAGAAAGAGAGTGAGAGAGAAGAGCTTTATTGCAGAGCAGTAAGGGCCTAGTCCATCAGGCTAGTTGGTCGTGAGCTCGTGCCTCGGAGTTACACCACCTTAAAATGTCACTGCGCGGAGTTCCGAATCAGGATATGGGCTGAGCAGCACAGCGTTCCATAACAAAGGCCCCGGAAGCGAGTATCCGATCAAAACCACATGTGGTGGATGTGGTCAGATACTCGCCTGGACCATACGGCAGTCCTTGAGCGTTGTTAAAATGCGACAAGTGCCTTCGACAGTTGCTTTGGCTTGCAAGAAGAACATTAAGGAAATCATCGGCGAATGGTGACCGCAGATCCGAACCATGAGACTGAAGCAATTAGAAGAATACGAATGGTTGGGAGCAAATCTGGCCGGTATTCTCATATCGTGAACCGTAGTTCACCGGCATCCCTTAAGGAAAAGTTATATAACAGCTGCATCTTACAGATGCTTAGCTACCGTGCAGAAAGCTGGGGGCTCACGAAAAGAGTTCAACTTAAATTGAGGACGACGAGGTGAGCCATGGAAAGGAAAATGACATGAGTAACATTAAAAGGACCCTGAAACTGTTTTGGCGATTTTGTGAAAACGCATTGAGCCGGTAAAGCAAATCTTAAGAATCATTAGCATACCGATTTAAGCTCTCTGCGTCAACTGTATTAATGAAAACTAACAGACAATAATGCCAAGGAAAGTGTAGGGGTGTTATTTGTAGTAATTAGAACATAAATGTGAAGAAAGTAAAGTGGACGAAAAGATAACTTGCCGCCGGCAGGGACCGAAACTGGGACCTTCGAATAACGCGTCCGATGCTCTACCACTGAGCTACGGCGGCGGTCATACCACCGCCCACATTATAGGGTATATGTGTGCATTTAAACCTACAGGAGTGTCGCATGTTCGGTCCCTGCATGCCGGCGGCAAGTTATCTTTTCGTGCACTTTACTTTCTTCACATTTATATTGTGATGACTACAAATACCACCCCCTATACTTTCCTAAGCATTATTGTCTGTTAGTTCTCATTAATATTGTATCTAACAAAAAAAACGAGCCCTTAAAGGCCATCTTCTTTCAGGGGCGTAGCCAGAAATTTTTTTCGGGGGGGGGGGGCACCTCGTTGATCTGAAGTGGGGGCCGAGCAAGCAGATGTGGTCGAGTGTGATTTTGTGCTCATTATGCTATGGAAAAAAAAAATTCGGGGGAGGGGTCACACTGGGCCCGGTGTGCTCCCCCCCTCTGGCTACGCCATTGTCTTCTTTCCTGCGTCAACTGTGTAATTTATTAGTGAGTTTGAGAATCGGGGAACCAAGACACTGGGTCCCCAAGCTGCGTTGGGCAGGTTGCTCTTGCGTTCGGAGGAGCAGCAGAGCCTTGAAAAATTAAAATCATGCGAGACGCAGGCCATACTGCTTCTTGAACCGCGCTGCGCCTGCGTCGTCTCGCGGTGACCCAAGACACCTTGGGGACCCAGGCTATTTTTCAATTTTTGGGTCTTGGGTGAATGCCAGCGCTAGAGCCCAAGAGTGGCTAGGGTTCCGCGCATGCGCCCTGGCGGCTCGCAAACTTCTTGGGTCCCCAAGCTCCTTCGGGCCCCAATTCTCAAACTCTCTATAACGAGACTTTAAACATGTGAATCGCTACAGATCGCAGCGGCTCAGCCGAACGAGTTTTCAACTTCTCGCATCTTTGACACGTACAACTGTTCCAATCACGTAGCACCAGCGACTGATCCGATTGGATATGTTCAGTCTACGTCACGGTACCTCCTGTGGGCAGCGAGCGTCGTCTGCCTGCGTTAAAACGTGCTCCGTGTTGACGTGAGCTGAGCGACAGTGTTTATCTCGAGGTTTCTTTTCTTGAACACAGTGAATTGCCCTACCTGTGTTGTGTACCACATATCTAGCAATGGGTAGCTGCGACATCGTGTAATATTTGTGAGACATCTGGCGAGCGGAATCGCTTCAGCTCATTGGTGCAATTAGCGTCGCGCTCTCGCTACCCGGTCAACGCCATGATCCACGTGTCGGAGGCTGTAACTCCACTACTGAAGACACAACCATATTGGCCGAGTTTACGATTATCGGTGATCGTTCTCGAATTCTTTTTGTTAGTCCGCATGCCTTTGCAGGTTGTCGCCATCAGGAGAATAAAGTAAGATCGGCTGGTAGTGTGGCGGCACCTGTCGGAGCAGATATCAACCACTCCGCGAGCTTCGCCTTTGTTGCCAGACGGCGTACTGCCGGCTGCACTGGGCCATGGCCTCCGAGATTGCGTGCAACCGGTCGACGCGCAATCTCGGAGGTCATAACTATAGACGAAGCTCAAACCGCCGAGAGCACTCATGAGAGCGCTGCGATCGCCAGCGATGCCAGCGTGTCTCATGAGTTAAGGAGGCAAGGAAGTGGTGAGAAGGAGGGTATAGATGTAATTGTCCGTAGCGGCCTTGGTACACGGTGCGTCGCTTAATTTGTGGTGCGAATGATTTGACGATGCTCTAGCCTAAACGCTGACAAAACTTGAAAAAAATAAACGTTTCAGGGTCCCTTTAAAGGTTGAGAAGAGAGCAGAGTGGGTTAGGGAATAAACGTATGGGAAGGGCATCCATAGAAATCAAAAAGAAGAAATGAGCATGAGAAGGGTATGTAGCGATAAGGCCAGATAACCGCTGGTCATTAGGAGTAACAGACTAGAAGCGCGCTAGGGGAAGGAGGTAAGTCAGGTGGGCAGATGAGATTAAGAAGTCCGCGGTAATAACGTAGCCGCAGGAAGCATATGACTACGTTTATTCGAGAAACATATGGGGCAGCTCTTTGCGCTGCAGTGGGTTTAGTCAGAATGATGATGATGATAATGATGATGATGATAGTGGGGGTAAGTTAGGCTTGAAGTAATAGACTGAGAAAGATATTGCAGGAAACAGAAAGAGAACATAGGAAGAGGGACAGTGGTGCGGCAAAGGTTGAAGTCTTAAAAGCGTTTGTATCCTTCTCTTCTACGTAAGAAGCATAGTCTTAACGGGGCCCTGCAACACTTAACGGGGCCCTGCAATGAAGCATTCATCGAATGGCTTCATTAACGGAGATTATTGCCTCACGAATCGACTGCCGCAAAAATTTTTAGAATCCGTTAAGTACGAGCGGTGTTACAGGGATTTGTCGCACGCTTTGAGTGCTTTCTCTCTCCTTTCGTGCCAGCGAGCATGTTGAAAGCTGTGTTGATATGGGGGGAGGGGGATGACAGGGGGACAAGAATCTACGTTGGTTCGTCAGCGCGCGTCATGGCCTTGAGCACCTTTTGTTTTTCTTTCCTCCAACGCGCGGTTTACCTTCATTATGACCGCGAGCGAGCGCGCGGTCACTATGCAGCTTCACAATGCTCAAATCAGCCAATGGCTGTGGACTTTGGGTTTATGGAACGGTCATTTGGGTTTATGACATCATTTTTCGAGGGAAGAGCGAGCGATTTCTAACTGACTTTGAGAATTAATTGCGAATTCCAGGCCGCGTGCGGCGCTATGATGTTTGGTTGGCATGTTCTCAGGAGCCTCGGCTGCCGTTTTCTGACCCTGCTGAAGAAGTGTTGCAGAGCCCGTTTAAATGCATTTACTGAGGCATGACTTCAACGAATATAGAAGCATCCCAATGCGAAACACGAATAACTATACAGGTTAGTGTAACTTAGAAAGATTAGATATTTCCACGTTTTCATACGAGATGGCGGCAACAGCATATGCGCATACAAAAACCACTTAAGTATTAGAAGAACGAAGAAATAACTTAGTTCACAGGTCTAGTTGCCACCGTAAGCAAAAAAACAGAACGCACCAGCGTTTTGCCCGTGAATCATGCATGTGCAGCATAACCCACTTTAATTCTGGCTGTTAGAGGGCAGATACAGATAGCAACGTTGATGTCCGTTTGATGCTGTTGAGCTTCGGTGCCGGGGCGCACCCTGAACAAACAAAAGATATTTGCATAGGAAGTTGACTCAGCAGCTGCGCCGTTCTGCGCGCGACATCGCGTGTTTGACTTTATCATGGCCGCCACGGGGTTTTCCTAAAGCACCCAACTGTCACCTATAACCACGAATAGTCAGGTGCAGTGTGTTACAATAGCCTCGAGAGCCGAGTCGATAATTTTGGCTGTGTAGCCCAATTTGAATTATAACTTGCAAATGGCGTAGCCAGGGGGTGGCATACCGGGCACGTGGCCCCCTCCCCTCCCCGAATTTTTTTGTGCCATGGGATATAGAGCATAAAATGACAGCTGCCTGCTCGGCCCCCACTTGAGATCAAGGACGTCCCATTTCTCATACGTTTGGTGCGCCGAAAAGCAGGGGCAGTGATAGTGGCCCGCGATGTATATTTTAAGGACTTCTTACTCAAAACACCCTCTCCCCCTATGTTATTCCTGCATGTCTTCCTCGTGCTTTGTTACGCCAAAATAATATGAGACATAAAACGTGGAACTTCAGATTGAAGACGGCATTCATTTATGTAGTGAACATAGGCGGCGGGTACTGCAGGCGAACGTTGTCAGAAAACAGGTCAGCAGTATACATCTGAAGTTCCTCATGTGCCCCGTGTTCGAGCATAATTTAATTTTTTTTTCTTCTCGAAGGGCTCTGTAGCTGAGGTTCACGTCATCCACAATTGGCCCATATTAATCCTAGACAGCCTCCCTGTCACTCTCCTTCTTCCTCTCGGCGTCTCTCGCCTTGTCATTCGCCTTGTCCTTCACCTTGTCCTGGCCTTTCGCCTTGTCCTTCACCTGGTCTTCCGTCTGGCCTTTCCGGAGGCCTTTCACCCGGTCTCCCCATGGGTCCTTGCCCGCGTCGTTCCGTAGCCCCTTCGCCGTTTCCTTGTCCGGGCCCTTCATCACCTTGTGCAGCCGGGCGCCTGCCGCCGTGATGCCCCCTTCTATAGCTGCCGCGTCTTTCGCCTCCGCTTCGTAGACGCCCACCACGTCGCCCGCCCCGACGTGCACCACCGTCAGCTTCGGGGGGTCCATGTCCTGTGCGCGGCAGGCCGCGTATCACAGTACAACAAAGTGAACAAAGCGATCATTGTAGCTGGCTACGCCAGGCATCGTTTGTCAACTGTGTACACATATAATGCTATAATTTGTATCACAGAAGGTGCTAGACCATGTGCCTTCTGGGCCTCTAGAGCACTTCCGGCATCTTAAGTTCAGTTGAAGTTCGGGTGATGTTTCACTCGCGCCATATTTCATAGGTTAAGTTCCCTTCCCTCTCTGAGTATTTAAAAAACAATCTGCCAGAGGTAAGCGCGACCTGGTATATAGATGGCGCTAGAGGTGCAGAAACGAAAAAGTGTTAGGTATTCTTTGCGTCAGAATAAAACAGATTTCATTAAAGAATGGTTACAAAAAACAGCTTTGAAAGAAGTTAACTGGAACCTAAGCAAAATTTTCGACCATTTCGTCCGCCGGCTTTTCAGAGGTCAAAAGAGAAGTTCATCTAGTTGTCCTGGTGTCCTGATGGAGGTCGACAAAATTTTTACATTTTCCACATTACAAGGCTATGCTCAGTTCTCGGAAATATTTGGCGAATAAATGTTTAATATGCTTTGGCATGATATTTTTGTGTCTGTACCTCTTGTGTTTTGTAACATCAGCTTAAATAAAGCCTTTTTTTACTAGATTTCCGACATACCAATGCCTTTATTAGAATGATAAAGGTATTTCTTGGTGGGATTTGTATAGTCGGCGTTTTGCGAGTTTCTAAGGTTCCTAAGGTTTTCCTAAGGTTACTAAGGTTTCCTAGCCCATAAGGAACATCGGTGGCGAGGTTCATGTCACTTAAAACAGGAACATGAACTTCGTCCATTGATGACCCTACCGGAACACCAGGAGTTTGTATTTGGGACAAACGAAATAATTTTACAGGTCAAGGTAGGCAATATTTATGAAAAATACACGTTTTATTAGGAGAATGTTTAAGCAGTAATCGAGCGTCCGTAAAACAGGCCGTACGCCCCATAAAGTGGGATCAGCTGCTTTACGGCAAGCTTTTTTGTTCGCGACTTTTCAGGAATATCCGCGCTTGAATCAGGCATAGTGTGACAATTCTACCGAACAAAACACAGAATAATTAGGTAAACGGGCCGCATGGCAGCATCGCTGCTTCCAGGTGCCGCATAGTTTAATAACCAAGAGGGTGGCGACCGTCATCACCGTGCTCGTGTCCACCCATGTAATGACGTTTGCTTCGAGACAGCTCCTCGCTGCCATCCGTCAGGTCGTCCATGAGTGCGTCCATTTCATCTGCGTGAACGTGTAAGTTGTAGGCATCACGACATGCTCAAAAAATGAAGCTCGCATAATCTTATCACGAAACTCGCAGAACAGAATAAATTACAGCAGGATCCGTCTACCGATGTTCGTCAGTCAATGTGACTAGCACTTACGTTGATGAGATGCTTGTCTGCACTCACGTTCGATTCAACGGCGACTCGACGACACTTAGCGCTGTGAAAAAGCGTCAAGAGTCGGAACGCGCTGGCTTGCACGAGGGAAGTTTTTTAGTGACTAGCGTTTCGGAAAACGTGCTAAGGTCGACCGATATAAACGCAAGTGGCTGAGTCACTATTACACCATTGAATACACTTATAGCTGAAACTGGCCTTTTATACAACACCCTACAATTCGAATATTTTGAGGTCGTCTGTGGCAAGCACCAAATCCTTTGGTAAATCAATTCAATGGAATCCCGCAAGGTGTTAAATTCTACTTTTGAACTGTAACTTCAATTAGTCAGAGAGGCAGGCATTAGTGGAATGAGAAGCCGGTGTTCTAGCTCAGTCATTACGACGTTAGCACCGGTGCTGTGGACCGAACTAAGATGCAAGGGTTGCGGGTTCGGTCCCCACAGGCGGCTAGTTGTTTTTTGCGGCACGAGCTTCGAGTGACACTCTTGTTTCTCTTCCGTAAGCGCTCGACCTCCGGTCCAGCACTTACGTCCGGTATTCTGAATAGTCAGAAAAAGTCTTCTAAAAAAAATTCGGGAAGTTTGCACTAAGTCGCACAAAGCTTGGCACAGCGAAACATGGGCCCGTCGCCGCTCGCTGGACAACCCATTTCTCTATAATTCTCTGTAGAGCTGGGCGGCCTTCTTTGTTTCTCTTTAGCTTTTCTTTCTCCGTGCCTTTCTTTTTCTCTCTTGTCTTTATTTTGCTGACTTTTTTGTCTCTGTTTATTTCTACTTCTTTCTCTCTCTCTCTATTTCTTTCTCTTTCTTTTCTATCTTTGTCTCCCTCTCTCTCTTATTTTTCTCTTGCTTCGTCTTTCTATATTTTTACCTCTCTCCATTCTTTCTCTCTCTTTCTGCATTTCTTTCTCTCTATTTCTCTCTTTCTCATTTTTATATGCTATGCTTTACTCTCTCCCCTCCTCATTTCTCTCCTCCTCACACTCACATCTCTCCTATTTGTGCTTGCCCCTACGCCTGACACATCGGCGCACGTGTTCTGGGAGCGAAGTAGATGAAAAAGAAGATCAAGAGAGCGAGTGCCGGTTCATGATAATGATAATTTTGGGTCACGACACATTACGTCGAGCTAGAACGGCTTCGCTGTTAAGATAAGACTGGTACGAAATCTACGGTTCCGGTTAATGTTAAGAGTTAAACCGGATACATATGATATCAAAGCATAACTTGAGACGAGAGCAAATCAACTCTCAGGATAATAATGAAGATTAACTGAATGAGGACATTGAAAAAGCAGGCGGTTTTCTTGTGAGCGGCTGGGACAGTTGCGGCACCTGACGGAGCAGGTCTCAACCACGGGCTTCTTTCTACGTGGGCTCTGAGATCCGCTACGCAGTGCAACGAAATTTAACCCAAGGAATACACCACGACACACAAACAACGGCATGCGAGTGCCACTACCAGACGCCTAAGACGAGGATTGGGATACGTTAATTTTTAACACGAAAATGTTTTATGCCGGGGTCCACCAAGACTTTCATGACGTATTTCCGTGATGGAAATACGTCAGCAAAGGGAACGCCATCAGATGGCCAAGAAAAATACTATAAGAAAAAGTTCCGTTGCCAGGAGTCAAACCCATGACATCTCGGTCCGCGAGGGTGGCTGGCGGGCGTTTACACCACTGAGCTACCGCCAAACACATAACGGAGGCTACATGAACGCACCTTCTGTCTTTCACATTTTCCTTTCACAGTGCTCTTGGATGGATGGATGGATGGATGGATGGATGGATGGATGGATGGATGGATGGATGGATGGATGGATGGATGGATGGATGCCACGAGCGTTCCCTTTTTGCGGGATGTGACATGTGTGTTTTCTCTTTTTCTCGTAATTGCTACATCTGAATTAAAATTTCACCATCTCCCAATAAAGAGAACCATGTCGGGATGCAAAGGAGCACATGGGTCGACTGAAAGTTCCGTTCAACACGGGGACCTTGCCCGACGTTAACGCGTCCTTGCATGTGGGGCACACCATGAATTCACTGTAGTTGCTGTTGCTGTTACTCGTCCCGAACTCTTGTTGGAGCATGCCACGCGGGTTCATCGCGCGTTTGCAGAATCTCGTTCCCCGACGTCATCACGTGATTGCTGAGAGAGTGTAAGGGAGAGAGGCCACAGCGTCTTACCCAGCCCGTTACACAGGCCCAAACGCGCTAGCGCGTGCCAGCACACGTGGTTTTGTCTGCGTTACGCCAAGCTAGGACAGCATACGTTAGGCAGGGCCCCTAAAGTGCTCTGCACGTATCATCATGAAGGCGATTGAAGAACAAGACGAAGAAGACTTCTCCTTGGCGCAAGCGCGCGCTCTATATGTTACAGATGGCTATGGTAGGTTTTAGAAAGCGGACGGTCGCCAATGGAACTACGGAAAAAGCCCAGCGCAAAAGCTGCTTCGCATCTAAAACTACAAATAACGCTTACTGGCGTTTTCTTGCCCCCATTATCTGTTGGCTATGAACATGAAAAGTACCTTACCATCTTCAGCATGTTCCTCCTTGCCGTGGTCGGCACTAGCGTAGAAAGCAGCAAGAAGAAAGGCGAGCAGGGTGAAAGTGAAAGCCCGCATGTCAGATATTTTTCTCGGGGTTCCTTTGCGTCTGACTGTGAGAGAACCGTGCCGCACGCAATGTTCGAATGCCTTTTTATAGGTGACAGACATTGCGTGCTCAACGAACAGTTGCACTAGCCGTTCTGCCATCATTTCGTGTCGGTGTTTGTCGTTCTCTGACGTGTTGGTCTCCAGTAAGTGTTGTTCTAGCTGTCGTTCCGGCACGTGCATGGTGGATTCAGCAGTGTATAGAAACGTGGTACGACAAAACGTCCCAACAAATTATTTTTCTGTCTCTCATTAAGCGGAAAAAAAAAAACCTCGGAAGGTCATTCATGTGATCGCTTAAAAAGACTCGAAGGCGAAAGCCATCCTCTTCTTTTTTTTTTTCTCAGTGGATATGCTGCCTCGCCACGCTCCGAAAGATTGCTGCACCTAACGTGGTTTTTAATTGCCGCCAAGGTCGGAGAGCATTGCAAGCTTTCACCACCTCACATTGTTTTGCGCTGCCCACGTTTGACCAAGATACGATGTCATGTGTGACGTATGTGACGTCATGGTTACTTCGCATGGTGACGTCATCACGTGATGATTTTTGCGTTACTCGGGTTGACACCAACGACTACGAAAGATCAATTTGCGTGCTTGATAAGGCATCTGAGGCTTTCGCCTTGATGAATGAACACTACTTCTTCAATAAAACAACAAAATGAATATCCTCTCACAGAAAGTAAACAAATAGTGATTATGTACATTGCCTTTATGTCCATTTAAAATGTATATGATCAGCAAGTTAGCTGTACAGTGCTCATGGAACGAAACGTGACATTAAAACTTCGCATAACATCTGATAGGTGCTTTTGCTCGAATAACCACGCTGTGTGGCTACGAAGCTAGCCATTAAAAACGATATTGTCTCTGAGGCAAGTCCAGGAGCCACTATTACGACGGCATTGTGATAAGAAATAAAGACGGTGAAAATGAAAGTATGTGGATTACTTAGACGTAAATTGACGCGTTTCATTGAGCAACGTACAATGAGACCAATGATTTTAGTATTCCTGATGAATACTACAAACTGATGGTTTTTCAAGAAGCCTGTCATTGCGAATGAATAGGGCGCCTATATTTATTTTATTCTTGATTTTAAAGCTGGTAGGTAGGAAAGTAGCCGCAAGGCAAGAAGAGTTTGCATTGACCGTTGACAACTCAAGAGCCGTAGCGACTGTCTGTGAAGAGTTTGAGAGAGTAAACAGAGCACACACAAAACTTCCAAAAAGAAATTGTCTGCGCGCTGTACCAAGAACCAATAAAAATAAACATAAAATAGACATAAAACGTGACGTTAAAGTCAACACATTCTCTGGCATGAAGAATTATTAAAAAATAAGAATCACTAGTGGCAACGTCGCACACAGGTATTCGACAAAGCGGCGTTCAGCTAACGACGGAAGAGAAAAATACAAAGTACAGACACTCCCATTACTTCAATGCCCTATAGAAAATACGACAAAAGGCAGCTGCAGAGACATTACCCAAAGGTGCCAGGAGAGGCAGATGGAAATACAAGGGTTATGGTTAAAACCCGAAAAACATGTTCACTTGGCAAGGTTCCATTGAAATATACAATTGCCCTGCTGCAAGCACAATCTGAATTTGAAAAAAAAAAAAGAAACGTATTACGCAGCTACTTCGCTGCTAGCTTAAAAGGGACTGAACTTACTGAAGGAGGGTTTTTCTGACAAAGCTATATTCCTGCCGAGAACACAGCCTCCAAATAAATATTCCAGCCTGTAGTAGTTCTTGCGACCTACGCAGCTACCTGCTAGGTTATAAGCGTCGTGCACTAACAGAGCAGAAATTCGCACTTGCAGTGGAGCCCACGTTCCGTAAACTTTTGTCGGCGGGTGTGTACGTGTGGCTACTGCATCCTTGCACAGCACATGGTTTCCGCTGGTACCGAGAAGAGTGTTCGGCGTTGAATGTTAACCGCATCGTCCCGTTGCCCGTTAGACACCGTCCTCAACACGTTCACCAGCCATGAAACGCACCTCACGACTCCGAGCACAGCAAAAAATTAAATTCTCACTACAATAATTCAGAGAACGCATGCAAGTGCAGAACACCAAAACACATGAGCGGGCGTGTCGCCGCAGACGATTTTTACGGGCACGCCTTACATTACACCGCAAGAGCTGCACTGAATAATAATGGCGTGCACTTCTCTTAAGAGAGAGCTAGGAAAGAAGTTTTTGTAATAATTTAACACATTGATAAATTCTTGTCCCATTGTTTATGCATGTGATTGTTCGGGAAATGAATATGTCATTCGTAAAACATTAAGCTTGCTTTGCTCTTGAATAAAACTTGGTTTTTCGCTATTAGTGTTTGTTCCCTCCACACCTAGTCGCGCTTCAGGGTGCTATCCTAGACACTCAAGTGCTGCCATCTTGTCAAATTTCGTGATGGCGGCATTTTAAGCCAATCGCAGAGGCCGTAGCAGCCCTCCGGGCCAATCAGATTTGACCAATGGTGGAATCAAACGACATGAAGGAATTTGACAATGCACAGAATAGCACCCCCAATTGCAAACCCACAACTCCATGCACAACTCCATTATAGCTGATGTTGTTGGCGAGAGGCTCCTGAACCGCTTTTCGACCGAAGGTTCGCGACCTATTTGGATCGACATTGCACGGCAACGGTGCGCGCCCATCGCTCCGATGACGGCTGCGTATATTTGTCGCCAGTACGTCGAAACTTCAATAAAAGGTTTCATTTAGCGTTGCTATAGCAACCGGCGCTTCGCGGAAATTCTGAAATGACTGAGCCGGGTGGCGAAAGTAGGTTTCAGACGCGCCAAAAAAGTTTTAACGCGCCGACACGTGACCGACTGTTAGTGAGTTCGGGTTTCGCGCGAATCGCCGGTCTCTATAGCAATGCAAGATAAAATCTTTTCTGCAGCTTCGATGTTTGCCGTCACCGGACTGACGGGCGCACGCCGTTGCCTTTTAAGGATTTCTTTTTTAGTCGTCACTAGTCTGCCCGTGTCGATTTCGGCACACGTAACGTATAATTCAGCTGCCGTGTGTTTAAACTGTTGCCCTGTCACTGCTGCAGTAAAAGTGACTGGCCCCTTTCACCATAGGCGTGCGCAGGGTTCCTCATTAGAGGGGGCGAAAGTTCATCGCAGCGCCCCCCAACCCTACTAAGTCCATGTATGGGGCAGATTTTGCGCCCCCCCCCCTCTTAGGTGACTAGAAGGGCCAATGTAAGGGGTGGATTTTGCGCACCCCTCTTAGATGATTAGGGGGCGGCCGCCCCCCCTGCCCCCCTGTGCGCACGCCTATGCCTTTCACTGTACTCATTCCTTATTTTGTCACCTTCGACGACACTTTGACTGGTTTAAACCAGTAAACGGTTTTCTTCACTAAGTTATTATCGAAGACACCTGCAGGTATGTGCCTTGGAATTTTTTTTCTCTTTCCGATTTCGTGTGCTGTTACGAATACATTCACTTGCCTTGTCACGAATACCGTTCAAACTAACGCGCGCATGCAGTCAACGCGGCCATTAATTTACGGCGACCCTTTCACTTCGTGTGGAAGTCCTGGTGGCGGGAAATGCAGAAATCATGTAAGAAGCATTCCCATAGGCGTGCGCAGGGTTCCCCATTAGGGGGGGCAAAGGTTCGTCGCAGCGCCCCCCCACCCTACTAAGTCAATGTATGGGGCAGATTTTGCGCCCCCCTCCTCTTAGGTGACTAGAAGGGTCAATGTACGGGGCAGATGTTGCGCCCCCCTCTTATGTTATTAGGGGGGGGCGCCCCCCCTGCCCCCCCTGTGCGCACGCTTATGAGCATTTCATTCCAACGGATCAAATTGAAGTTCCGGGTGAGTCTGTTAAACATATCGAGTAACCTTAACGCTGAACATGGACACATTTTAAGCGTGTGCAGGGCTGGGCAAAGATACATTGAAATTGTATCGCGATACGATACAAGATATTCAAGCAAGAAGTATTTGAGATACAGATACAAGGTACTGCAATACGGATTGTATCCGATACGATACATTCCAATTGTATCTTAAGATACTTCGATACATTCGGAAATTTGTTGTTATATATCTCTACAATGTAGCACTAAACGCCTATGCACTAGAATGTTCGCTTGAAAATTTATTAACTGGGACCAATTTCCTTTCATTAGAATGAAATACTTGTTAGTTTCTCAAACGTTTTGTACTTCTGGCTCAAGGTAATTAGTTTCATTCCGAAACAACTTACTGCTGTTGCTTTAGCTGCTTTACATGACAGCTCTTTCTCTATACACTTCGCCGACAGCGATTTTTGCTTGTCGCTTTAATAAGTGATGGGAGTCGCTGCTGCGCTTACCGACCAGCTAGGAGGTTGTCATCTAATAACAAGAGCTTCAGTAAGAAATCTCCGCACGATGGTGCAAATACTGCTGTGGAGTTCTACCTTGCTCGTAAACGTATCATGGTTTTCGCAATAACCTATAACCGGAGATGTGTACGTCGCCAAGAACATCTGCAGCAAAGAAACGTTTCAGACGTATTGTACATTTGCACAAAGCGCCGCAGGACACCGCCGCTATTCATGCTATTGCCACTTATAGCTCCGATTACCCGGTGATTAGCAACATTAAAATAATTTAGGGAAGCCTAAACAAGGAAAACAAATATATCTAAGTTAAATAGAAAAGCGGTTCTGTATCAAACACAGCGAAAAAGTATAGAAACACGAGACAGGCGGCACCCCCAACAATTAATAATAATTGTTCCGTTTTACGACCCAAAACTTCTACATGATTATGAGAGACGCGGTAATGTAGGGCTCCGGAAAGTTCGACTACCTGAGGTTCTAAAACCTAAATATAAGCACACGGGCATCTGGCATTTTCCCACCACCGAAATGCGGCCGTCGCGACCTTCGTGTCAGCAGTGAAGCACCATAACCACTAGACCACCGTGGCGGGTAACCCTTAAGGAGTACTGACACCTTTTTTCGAAGGTGAGTTTACTCTGCCATACAAGTCTCCTGTATGCAGAGACGGCTCTGAGCAAGTGTGAAGCTCAGCAAATGCTGATAAGATATTTTAATTTGATATTAAAACCACTTTTTCCATGGCGCACCTACTTACATCGACACTAGCTTGACGCCAGGCGTCAAGCTAGTGTCTATGGTGACTTCACGCAGCATTCTGGCTAGTTGTGATGACGTTAGGTACCAAAACTTCCAAGATGGCGGAGCCAAGGTGCCGAGCGGCCGTAGGAACGTCACTATATATTGTGCGAGCACGTGACGAGAAGCTCATACCATGTTGTGACGCCAGGGTAGAGTAGGAACCGAAACTAGCTTTTAAAAACATACTGTAATTACTTTTTCAGGGCGCACTCGCGCTTAGCACTACCTTTTCTAGGCTCTTGAGGGCCTGACCTTTCATTTGACGCAAAAAAACGACAACTGGAAATATTCGTGTCAGTACCTCTTTAATAGCTATGACAATTGAATTTAGTGCCTATAGAAAATAGCGTAAAACGGCTCGTTGGGACGCTCATAATAAAAACGGAGCATATGCTATAACTATGTTTCTCGAGTACCGTTTCTAACATATTCAAGATAGCTCCTAATAAATATATATGTAGCCAATTGGGCTAGTTGGAACATACTCATGGCAGTCAGCGCAAACAAGTGAGCGCCTGTGTCGTGTACTTTGTGGCTCGTATCTTGTTTGCGCTGACCGTCATGGGCTCCTAATAATTTGCGTCATTATAATGCAAACTCAATTTCGCTATGTTACTTAGTAAGCAGAATTTTTCTTACTGTATACTTCAGGCGCACCCGGATTATTACATTTTTTTTTCTCAACGTCGCCTTTATACAATATTAAATTCTAGTGGAATATAAATATCTAAACAGTAGCGGAAATGACGCAGATTGTTAAAGGTAAAAGTAAAGCAGAGAGCTTACCTTGGCAGCATGTTAAAGACATATTGCAGTAAGCAGAGCGACAAAAAAAAACAATATATAGACATGGGTAATGTATTGGATGGAAACGAAGAACAGCTATGAAAGAACTGCTAGCAATCAAATTATGATTTTAGAACTATTTGAATAAAGGAAAAAGAGACGTACGCCAAGATAGAGTCTGTTAGGTGAATGCTTGCTCTGCTCGGTCCAGCATTGGTACAGGTGGCGCCAGGGCCATACCCAGGAATTTTTTTCGGGGATGTTTGTATGTAGAACGGCTAGCCCCCTCAACCCCCCCTTAGTTACGGCCTTGGGTGGCGCTATAGCTGTTAGAATATTCTTTGCACATAAGTCGATCTCATTGGATAAAAGTTAAACATTTATCCACGAGATCCTTCAAATTGACGATGCGTGAAAGCTACGGGACGCAAAGCGACCCCCCCCCCTTCTTGAATTCTTCAGACTTCGTAACGAAGCACCACGCTTGAGAAACATCGATGATGACTCTAAACCGGCATCAGAATGTGTGCGAAAGACGCCGTACGCATTGGAGTACGTGACACAGGACAGTGGCTAAGTGCCAATCGTCATGACACTCACATAACTAAAAGGAAAAAAAGAACTAGAAAACAAAAGGGTTAAAACTGGTCCTTAACGTTCGCGCGCTTGTTTGTCGAGACGACGCGGGCGCCACCACGTGACTGATCCACCAGTAGGGACGCTCAGAGCTCATCGTCTATCCTCGCCGGAAAGCTCTGGCGGAAAGATAAAATAATGTCACTGCCTTTTGTCTTATTCTGGTGACTTAGTGGCAGCAGTATCAGCTTGAGAAGCGAAATTCCGCCAACATTTATTGTGTGGCACGGTGGTTGTGCGATCGCAGTATCTTGTATCTTAAGATACACGATACATTCTTCAATGTATCGGAAATACAGATACTGATACACGTTTTGCGAGACGTATCGCGATACAGATACAAGATACCTAAAGAGTATCTAAGATAGTATCTAAGATACATGTATCTTCGATACTGCCCAGCACTGAGCGTGTGCATGTGATTCTACAAGTCTTGCAGTTTTTTAAAGGCGAGGCATTTCTTAGCGAACCTCAGGTACTTTGGCCGTTTCTATCTACGAAACTATCTGCCTGTCTATCTATCTAGCCGCCTACGTCTGGACGCTCTCCTGGTCGCCTCCATAACTTGTTAATATGCCAAAATTGGCATAGCAGGGGATCAGTGTATGACGAACACGATTCACTGGTCATGACATGAATAATGCAAAACGCCTGTCGCGTACTTCGTGAAACCCTTTCCATCAGTCACGTGTGGCACATACCCGCATACCACAGTTCATGTTATGTGGGTATATGCCCCAGGTGATGCACAGTCCCAATCAATACAGTAACCGCGAACATACACATTGAAACGCAAGGCAAGTGAGGGAGCTGAAGATAGAACTCCCCTGGAAGGAAGACGCTCGACTGCCATCCACTCATCCACGTGGTCCGCCAGAATGACGCAGTTTTCTTTTGATTTCTTATGAGGCTGGGTGATGAGATCATGCTGACCGATTATGACGTCCGACTGATTGAGAGCCGCTTTGTGACACACGAAGAAGCCGCCGCTAAGTGCCCTGACGGCATACAGCTACACCACAGCAATGCGCGGACGTCAACCGCTATAACGCACGTTGCCTCGACGCTGCGGACAACGTGTTATAGCATCCTGCATGCGATAACATAACTGGTTATAAGAACGAGGTGGCCAAGATCAATGCAAGCGACACGGGTGGCCTGCTTCCTCAATTTGACTGATCATCGGCAAGCCGTACATGTTCACGGCCGAAAATCAAGGAAATAGACGGCCTCGGGAATGCAAACATGGATCCCTTGTCGTACATTAAGCGTGACGAACGTGACAACCTCTTGCGGCTGTGACTTGAATTTCCAACGTCCACGGTAGGCATCTCGTCCCAGCCAGGACGAAGCACATCACTACCTAATACCTCTCAATAAAATTGAAATGGGTGCCCGTGGTAATGCGAACCACCACAACCACTATGTACGCGAGAAAAATATCTCGTGTAAGAGGACACAGTTTCCCTTGCAAAAGTAAACGCCATAACTATATATAAATCACAAAGGGCCACATGCGCAAAGTTAGTTTAAGGATACCATTAATGCCAACCACTGAAGTTGGTCTACGTAGCAGTTTCTACAGGGCTACCAGCCTCAAAAGGTGATTTCAGTTTCCGACATGTCGCCGGCTCTATTGACAGACAGTTTGTCGACGACGTGACCCGGCTAGCAAACAAATCTCTAGACACTGTCTTGGTCCGGGCTACCACCTTCATTCGATGCCTCAACCACAACAATCACCTCACGCTCGCCGCTCTCAACGTACAGTCCATGCAGGTGCACGTGCACGACTTCAAAAAAGACGCTCTGCTCACAGAATCTGGCGTGTTAGCACTTTCTGAGACATGGAGCGATGAACCCACTGTGTCGTGCACAGCAATCGGCTTCATTGTAGGTGCGGAGGCCTGGGCACATATAAGAGCACGGCGATGCGTAACTTCAACGTAGGCCGCATTGCACTTTGCCGGCCGCGAGACACAGAACACACAGAGACAAGCAGCGGAATCGGCGACGTCTGCGTTGCGCACATCAGTTACAATGAGAAAGACATTCCTCTCGCCGCTATCTACCCGAGAACTCTCAAGAACTACTTCCACACATGCCCACGTGTTCGCGAAACGTGAGTGCGTTCTCCATCATACTGGACAAGTATAAGTACTAGTACTACATAACAGATTACCGCGTCTAGTGTTGTTAATGACTATGTTGCTGTTGGCATCATTACGCAACTGTAAACAACTGGTTATATAACACATGTGCGATTCTTCAACATTTGTGTGTGCATATACCATTTGCACATATTTTTAGGGTCATTTCGTTCCGTTTCGCTCAATGTAAAAAAATTACTTCGACTGGGTAGCGCAAAAACGCGGAACAAAAGATAGAGACGTAGGCAGCACAAGCGCTAACTTCAAACCACGTTTATTCTGGAACACGCAAGAATATATACACCACTAATCACAACGATCTCAACTATCGGCTCATGATACGACAACTCTTTAGACTAACAAGAAAAAACTATTCGTACTACTGCGCACAATACCGAGTCGCGCTACCCAGTCGAAGTAATGCAACTTTACCAACCTGCCCAACTTGCCGCACTTATCAGTAAAAAAATTATGCCTCAGTCACCTTCCCGCTTCGTTCGCATAACATCGATTTTTTATTTATTAAATGTGTTTTAAGGAGAGGTTGGTGCCTATACATGGCTCCGGCTACTCCCCTTACCTTACTTATTATTTCGCGTCACGAACTTATAAATAGCAGTAGACTCACTCACGGCAATGTCCTTTTAAAAGGAATGTTCTCACATCATGCATAATGACCACGTGTCGACAACAATGTTCACACACAAGAAACGTTCGCACTTTGCCGAAGAGTTCATCTCACAGTCCTTTGTATAATGTGATCACACAACAGTCACTGGGTCCATAACATCGATTTCCTCGATTTTACGGTACGTGGGATATGCCAAATTTCTTCTTTTTATGTATAAAAATTAAATGAATGAATTGTACAGTAAAACGCATACTTTCTGTGAATCTTTACGTCGCTTTATTATCTGTATCTTTGATATGGTTACAAAAAAAAAAAAGCGTTTTAGGCACCACCCAGTATTATCTGCTGCACCATGCCACGTATTGTTGATTTCTGCGCTTATCTGAGAACCAACGAGCCTTTTTTCCCGTCGTGGCAAGCGGCCGCAAAGTTGCAGTGTGTAGTAATACGAGAACTGATTTTAATTATTTCTTTTGCAGGAACTCTTGAGCTAACTAGGTCTACTGTAGCAGCAGTTTCCCAACAATAGCTAAAGCTGTTTTATTATTACGTTAACTGCTGACGGAATTCGCACAACTTAGTGAGTCAAACCCGACAGCAACATCGCTTAAAATATTAGAAAAGCTCGAAATCGGTGCGGTGATCCTACTTCTGCCTCTTCCCAGTAGTCGCTGGGAACATATTGTTTCTTTATATTTCGACTTCTTACGCACTCACTGCACTCAATTCTAGAAGCCTTTGAAAGGCGCGCCATCGACTGAGCCATTCCTGTTTACGTAGTTCCTGCCTAGATGGCGAGACAGTAGCATGCAGCCGATGATCCCGTAGCAAGCGGCGAAGTCGAACGATTGGAACTCTGGCATGGAGTACATATGTGCAGTGGCGTAGCCAGGGAAGTGGTTTACCCTCCCCTGAAAAAAAACATTCCAGCTACGCCCTTGCATATGCAAAATTATTGGTTTCGGCTATGGATGGGGCTAGCTGAAAACACTAACACAGATGCGTAGATTTCCCATTTGTTTTGGTGGTGGGGGGGCTGTGATAAAAATGTGAAAGTTTGTTTATGTGAAGTTCATTCGAGCAGTATGCTGGTTATCTAGGCCAAAGTGACGCCGCTAATTAGGGCTTCTAAGATATGCGGACCTTGAGGGGGGGGGGGGGTGGAGAGGAGGCACTCGCTGGGCAAGCCTTTTCTTTGGGGGGGGGGGGAGGGAATGAAGTGCCAGCTCCGTAATTGCCACCTCATCTTTAACAGCAACTACCATAGTATGTACGGGCACGAATATCAGCATGGGCCGGGACCATAGGCGTGAGCACAGGGGTGGCCGCCGCCCCCCCCCCTTTTCACCTAAGAGGGGGGGGGGCGCAAAGTCAGCCCCACACATTGACATAATAGGGAGGGGGGGGCAATGTCAGCGCCATACATTGACATAATTTGGAGGGGGGGCGCTGCGACGAACCTTCGCCCCCCCCCCCTGAAGGGGAACCCTGCGCACGCCTATGGCTGGGACATTCTGAAGTGTTCTGTTACTACATTTTATGCCACTTATGAACTATAGCTGTTAGGCAATTCCCTTCAGTTTCAAGTAAAGCAGCGGCACAGTTCCGTTCGTTCTTATAATGCGGCCTTCCTCGTTACCGTAACGTATACCAACAGTAGTTGCGGCTTTGTCGTAAGAAGAGCTTAATCGGTGTAGCGAACGTACGCGGAAAATGTGCTGTCGTGCTCTGAAAAGTAATATCGACGTCCTTAATAATTCCAGAAAAAAAGAAGAGTCCGCGATCACTGTCGCTGAGTGGTCTCAAAGTCTCTTTGTCGAATTTTGGCCATATTGGATCAATAAAATTTCCCGAAACTTGGCATCTCAAGTCGCTGGATCTCTTGCAGCACAATGTAATTCGTTTGAAGAGCTAAAGATTTATGGAGGACCTAACAGACGTCATCAAACCTATGACGTGGCGAAAAGCCGATAAGGGAACCACGCTGCGGTGTGGCCCCTGTATTGCATTCTTGCGCTCTTTCTTGCTTACGGAGCGTCTTCTCGCTTTAAGAGTGCTGATTTTGGTATTCTGGATAGGTAATTCACTACTACTACTACTACTACTACTACTACTACTACTACTACTACTACTACTACTACTACTACTACTAATAATAATAATAATATTAATAATAAAAATTCGACAGATCCCACGTACCGTGGGAGTCGATGTTATGCGAAGCATGCGGCGGGTAGGTGACTGTGGCGTAACTGTTTTTTTACTGAGCGACACGTTACAAAATGGCGCTAAAGATTTGTATAAATTTTATACGCACACATATATATGTTAAAGAGCCGCATATGTGTTACATAACCAGCTGTTTACGGTTGGGTAACGCTGCCAATGGCAACGTGGGTATTACCAACACCAGAGAAGCGGTAAGTTGATATGTAGTGGTTATACGTGTCCCGAGAACGCATGCACGTTTCACAAACCCGTGTGCATGCGTGCAAGAAGTTCTTGACAGTTCTTGAACAAGGGCACCATCACCGTGATCAGTGAGCACCAGCAGCTGGTCATGACTTCTTATAGCATCCGGTCGTGATCGTGGTGACGTGGGGTCCATATGTAGTGAAGGATGTCGTATGGTACAGCTGTTGGAATAATTCGTGGATGCCTCGGTCATTTCGTCGACAAATTGTCTGTCGACAGAGCCGGCGAGATGTCGGAATCTGAAGTCACCCTTCGCGTTGGTGAGGTATAGGCCGTCGATGCTGGTAGGCCTGGATAGTGCTATATAGACAAATATCAGTGGATGGTGTTTGTCGTATTCGCAGACTGCCTGGGCGTAAGCAGCCTACGTAGCCTAGTCTACAAAGTGGCTGTCAATCAATCTGGCATCATTCTCGGTCAGCATGAGGCCATCGCCCAGCCTCGTAAGAAATGAAGAGGACACTGCGCTGTTCTGGTGGACGAAGTGCACTTTACGGTGCGGTGATGTGGATGTCATATGTAGCTTTCGTTAATGTATTCCTCCGGGGTCGAGCAATGCTTCAATATAGCTTGCTGAATCATAGGAATACAAACGAATGTTTATTAGACTGCTATAAAAGCGGAGCCAACACTGGAACTACAGATGTTAATCTCATATGGCGCCTGTATCGTAGGAGTACACATCGTAGCAGTATCAGGTAGTGTTTATTGCTTTCTTGTAAAATTACATAGCCAGTACCACAACCACAATTGACGTTGCACCGATATTACGCCTGCGTAGGCTGTTTTTTCAAACCAGTTTATAGATCTGGCGTGGCTCAGTGGTAGAATACCTGATTGCCACGCAGAATTCTTGGGTTCGATTCCTGCTGGGATCTTAATTTTCATTCTTTCCATTCGTTGAGTCAACGCAGCCGATGTTGGTTTTCCTTAACGCTCTAGCATTGTCCAAGTCTTCGTCAATTTTTTTCTTCACTTTCCTATCTCCTTTCCTCTTTTTCTCCTCCTAACTTCCTTTCCTCTGTCTCTTCCCTCCTCCCGAAAGAGCAGGCAGGCGTTGTGCCCCTCTTGGTGGCAGTTGCCAGCTTGCTCTCTCCCTCTTTTCTGTGTGTCCTTGTGCTTGTATGTATACAAATCAAATAAATAAATAAATAAATAGCATTTAAGTTACCAATGTCTGTTCTCGACGTTCCTGGGTAGATATAAACTGTCAATCACCTGTGGCGCATACCCGTACACCGCGGCCCGTGGTAAACGGGTATGTGCCACACGTGTCTAGTGGAAAGGGTTTGACGACGTACGCGACAAGATTTAACGTTATTCATGTCACGACCCCGGGCAATCATATTCGACAAATCCTCTTACCCTCCCATGCAAATTTTGGTCTACACCAAGTTAAGGAGGCCATCATGAGAGCACCCAGACGTAGGCGGCTAGATAGATAGATAGATAAATACGTAGATAGAAACGCTCAAAGTGCCAGAGGTTCGCTAAGAAATGCTTCGCATTTAATATTAATAATAATAATGGTTGGGGTTTTAACTTTCCACAACCACGATATGATTATGAGGGACGCCGTAGTGGAGGGCTCCGGAAATTTCCACTATCGAGGGTTCTTTAACGTGCACCTATATCTAAGTACTGTAAAAAATTTTTCTTGAAAAAAACAGAAATTGTCTGGCAGCTGGCCTGCCAGAAAATTTCCGTTCTCTTTCTGTTTTCTGTTTTTACGTTTTTGTAATTTTACATGTCTCTTCTGTTCCTGCTAACAGAAAATTTCTGTAATTTACATGGTTTTTTCTGTTTTCAGTAACAGAAAATGTCTGTAATGTTACATGTTTTTTTTTTGTTTTCAGTAACAGTAAATTTCTGTAATTTCGAATGGTTTTTTCTGTTTTCAGTAATAGAAAACTTCTGTACCTTGACATGGTTTTTTCGGTTCTCACTAACAGAGAATTTCTGTAATTTTACTTCACTTTTGGTTTCTTAGTACAGAAATCTTCTCTGACTTGACAAGTTTTTTTTTCATTTGTTCAGTGCAGGGAGTTTCTCTAATTAAAATGGGCTTTTTGCTTTAAAGTGAGAATGGCAGACTGGGCTTGTTGGTTTAACATCTTTGAAGTTTTAAGGCGCGAATAAGACACGGACGAAGGATAGGAACACACGTGTGTGTTCCTATTCTTCGTCCGTGTCTTATTCGCGCCTTAAAACTTCAAAGATTCTGCTTTAAGTAACAAGAAATTTTTGAAATTGTATTTCTTTTTCATCGCAGCAACGTCACTTGACAAATATTCTGCATTTTGACAGGTTATGCAAATCTAAAATGTATGTGGTGCAAGAATAGAAAATGTCACAAACAGAAAGCGCCACAAGTTTTTGTATCGCATTGTCCCCTTTATAGCACGCATCCTCTCTCACAAAATTCGTTAATTCAGGAAACCATACAGTGAAATGCAAACAAGTTTATTGACACGAAACGTAGAAGTTCAGGCAGTTGCCAACATGTGCATCTTGAAATACGAGAGATGCCCACACTATCCCACGCGGTCACTATGCGTTTATTCGAAGGTCGCCGGTTTGGTCCCTGCCAGCGGGACGTTATCTTTTCGTCCACTTTGCTTACTTCACATTTGCTTTGTAATGACTACAATAACATCCCCTGTAGTTGCCTTGGCTTTCTTGTCTGTTGTAATTAATGTTGTGTCTAACAAAGCAAAACAAGCCATTACAATTCTCGTTTCGTTCACTATGCCCACAGTCTCACAAGGTGTCCAGATTAAGAAATCTCCCGGGGATATTGTTCGAGTTGGCAGCACAGATGTTTAAAAGTCAAGTCCTTGAGGGAGCTAATCAATGACGCCACTTTCGGGTTCATGTTGTGCTGTTCCCACGTGTATGCTCAGTCTTTATGCCCTTTCCGGGGACTGACAGTGGCAATTGACCTAAAAAGAAGAGACAATTCTGTTTAGCAGTCCAGAAGTGCCTAATATTTTTAGATACAGCGTAACTACAAAAGAACCCACTTTAAGAATAGGCTTCCTCTGCATACAATCCATCTCTACTTACATTACGTTTCACTTAAATACAATATTGCCACATAAGTCTAAAATGAAACTTCTAACCTATCTAACACTAAAATTCGAATTTGTACCTTCTAATGCCTAAGTACTGGACAGCCAGTATGTTTGTGGATACTCGCAAGCAGTATACTATAAAACAGGTAGCTTCTCATTGAAGGGATAATGGTTTAGTTTTAGTATTTTATTTCTAAACGCTTTCTTTTCCTTTTAATTAAATGAAGCCATCTCAATAAATAAAGGTATTTTATGTGAGAAATATACTGTACACTTTTTTTCAATGTAACCGGAAAGCTAGAGTTATCGACCAAAGTATTGTGCGCAAGATTTAGTTTCAGTCTCACCTGTGAGTGAACTCCAGGGGAAGACTTGCCTCTTTTGGGTAGGCAACGTTGACGCAAAGCGTGCCAGGAATAATATCTTGAACGCCTCTCTAGGACTGCATGCTTGCATGAGAGGAACGTTGTCAATTCAAACTGTGAAAGACTTCGCGGTCAGGAAACCACCACCTGCAAGTTGAAAATTTGGGTTCATAATTTACTCATAATTAGAAGGGGTGAATAGCATACCTTTCGCAAATATGAAAGACCAACTTGGCATTTCCTGAAGGTCATCATCCCAGATGGTATCCTTGAACAAAGAAACGAGCATTGATCGAATAAGTAGGCACGAGGCACAATAGAATTTGTTAATAACAGGAAACAGCGCGGGCAAACGGGACAAGAAAGTCCTGTCAGCCTTTCTTGTCCCGTTTGCCCGCGCTGTTTTTTGTTATGAAGCCAAGGCAACAAGCTCAAGCCCTTTTAAAACAATTTGTTAAACTGCATGTTTGCACATATTTTAACACTGCGTACTCTCAAACACTTTGATCGCCCCAGCGACGCTTAACAAAAAGCACAATGCAAGAAAAAAATAAAAAAATCAGCAAGCGATTTTCAGGCTGCATTAGCACCGAATCTCTTGCCCTAAGTGGAAGTGAAATGGCGCATTTTGAAAGTGCTGGTCTGCACCTGCGATGGTTCGCTCTATTTTCGGTGTACAATTGAGCCCGGATATATCGAACTCGATGGAGATTGTGAAATAGTTCGATATATAAATAATTCGATATTCGAAATTGTTCTCGTAATAAAACTTAGCACGTCTCTGACAAATGTGTGAACTTGCAAAAAGACGGCAATTACCGATTGGCGTATCTAAAGCAGCAACGTCGATAGGCACACGACGGTGATAATTGATTTAGTTGATGAGCAAAAAGCCGATCAGGTCAACGGGGCTCAACTGGCAGCACACGTGAAATGCGCAAGAAGGAAGAAGTGCTGAATAAAAAAAAATTGTTGCAGTGGCTTAGCTCGGCTATGCCAGGATAACATAGCGCTAGCAAAGGTTCAGCTAATTATTATTGGCTTTCCTGAATGTCTAGGATTAGCTTGATTATAATGCTTACTGCTGCTCCAATGACACACATACGGTATATGTATTATGTGGCACATGTATATTTATTTTGCCAGGCAACTACTTCGGGATCCGATGAGTTAAGCTTCTCCGCTCTTCTGCGCCGTTGAGCAGCATTTGCGCTCTCCTTCTCCATGGCTATACCACACTGGCAAACGCCAGTCAGAGGCGCTATCAAGCGGCTTCAGCGCAGTGTCAGACGGCGACTGCACAGCGAAGGGCGAAGGCGAATAGCTGCGCGCGCGCCGGCGCCAATACGTCTGCCACGGCTACGACGTCACTCCTCTGGAAAGCGCAGACCGGCGGCGGCGAGTCGCGCGCTGCAGCGGCCGAGTGCGCGGGAGGTGCCGGCTCCTGTGCGTGACATCACTGATCCTCGCGCATGCGCAGCACGGCTCTTGAGGAGCCACGAGAAATTGGCTCGGCTAGGCCGTTGGAGCTAACGCTACAAAAGGTCAGTTTGGTGCCGAGAAAGACATACCCTCTAGTCATAAGTAAGCGCTGTAGCCACATTCAAAATCCAGCGCCAAATCACGGCGCCGATACCTTCGACGGACCGCAAATTCATCAAAAGTCGCCATTTCTTCAAAGCACCCACCCTCCCCCCCACGCCAGCGAAACTCGTGCAAGAACAGCCAGCGTGTTTCGAACAAGTAAGCGCTTACACTACATTCAAGATCCAGCGTCATATCACGGTGCCGATACTTTCGACGGAGCGCGCCTTCATCAAAGGCCGCCACTTCGAAGCACCCACCCTCCCCCACACCAGAGAACGCACGGAAGAACAGCCAGCGTGTTTCGAACAAGTAAGCGCTTACACCACAACCAAGATACAGCGTCAAATCACGGCGCCGACACCTTCGACGGAGCGCGCATTCATCAAAGGCCGCCACTTCAAAGCACCCACCCTCCCCCCAAGCCAGCGAAACTCGTGCAAGAACACCCAGCGTGCTTCGAACAAGTAATCGCTGTTCAAGTTCCAGCGTCAAATCACGGCACCGATACCTTCGACGGAGCGCGCATTCATCAAATGCCGCCACGTCGAAGGGACGCCGGGCGTGCTCAACTGCGCATGCGTCAAGCCGACGTAGTGCTCGGTTTTCGCGTCAACGTAACGTGACGAACCGACGAACGTGGCGTCGCCAACTTCTGCTGACGCTGGTTGACGCGAACGCTGCGCTGGACTATAAAGGGCCGTTTATAGCGAGGCTGGCAAAGCAGAACAAAAAATCGTGCATCATAATCTAAGGACGCACGCGATCTGCATAAATGGGACTCATTCCGCCAACGCCACATGACACGAACACATTCTTTGATGGCAACATTAGCGGCGCGCCTAAACTAACTTCTTACAGATAAGATAAAGGACGAACACATTGCAGTGTGACGCAATCTCGCGCACTCAACGCCTGAACTCGGCGTGCACGATAGTACGCTCTGCGCGGTAACAACGAAGCACACTGCGCAGACGGCGGCAGCCGTTTGGCACATTTCAAATGGCATTACTGCTCTGCTTACACCTCCTGCCGCACGGCTAATCGCAGCAGCACAGCTAAATACGACGTGCACTAGCAACCGACATTTCTACATTGGTTCAAAAAACGTTCCTAACTGTGTATGGCTACAGGAGCCGTTGTCATCAAGCGCTACAGCAACAACATAATCACGTAACAGCACTTCAGTAACACAGAATAGAGTTCAGTAACCACATAAAGCAGCAAGAGAACTCTTACTCACCTGATGGACGAACTGTAACAAAGCGCAGTGGTTCAATGGCAGCAGACCGTCGACGAGCAAACAACGAGGAGCATCAGTTGGTCCAGTCCACAAAGAAGAAACTAGGCCTACGCAGCGTGAAATTTGAATCTGCTGCATTGAAGCGCGCCGAAAGCAAGGACCGCAACGTGTACAAATACGCATATTACTTGAAACAAAATTATTTGCTACCGTTGGCTTGCTTCCTAAAATATAAGCAATTTATTACTTGGTGCAGTCTATTTTTTAGTGTTGTTTTTTAAGTACTAAGAAACACGTGATCAATCGTCTGTAAAGCGCCAACTTTAAAGACAGAAATTCTCTGTTTTTTTCAGGTACATATCTCTGTTAAGGGCAATTAACGGAAATTTTCTGTGTGACCACAGACATTTTCTGTAAATATGTCTGTACTTTTACACATATTTTTTACAGTGTACACGGGCCTCAAGCAATTTCGCATCCATCGAAAATGTGGCCGCCGCGGCTGGGATTCGATCCCGCGACCTTCGGGTTAGCAGTAGAGTAATTTACCAATATCATAAAGAACAATGTTCTGTTTAGTGTCTCTTTTAAGAACACAAGTTGGTCATAAATGGAGCTGTACGGTACGTTATGCTCAATGTGTCGATGTTCGTATTACCATCGTGCGCTGGTAAGAATACTACAATTTCAATTGCTGTTTCCGTCAGCTGGAGAACGTTCCACACGTAGAACTTTGATCCAGCTTGACAGGTAATCAATTGAACATTGGTCTTTCACGCAGCGTGTCCAATATCAGGAGGTTACGGCAGGCGTCGTCAAGAAAACTTTATCTACACTGCTCTGTTGGTATATCATAGTATCAACACACTGCGCTTACAAGGAAGCCTTTGCGGGCACACCGGCTAGCGGATCAAATGCACGAGAGAAAGCTATTCAGTGTTCGAGCTTCAAATTATGAAATATATTACAGCCACAGAATACCTAATGACTGGTACATTGTTTTTTTTTTGTTTTTACGGGTCTGTACTTAAGGCTGTTAGTACCTGTGAAAAATATACAATAAATTAATCAATTAAGCATGCTTTCGATAGTACTTTTTCTCTAATTTCTTGACACTCGCGACGTTTTGCATTCATTCGTTATCGTTAGAAACTATTTACTTTTTGTCAACTCATTTACTACACTATGGTTGACTTCGAATGTACCGAAGGTGCTTCGTAAGTAAGAACTATAGAAAAATCTGGGGTTCTAAAAAAAAAAAACTCTAGAGACGTCTTTCGCAGTAAGGAACAACATCAGAAGCAGTGGAATGTGTAGGATCGACCATCATAAACAATAAAGAAAGAATTAAAGGTTTGGTACCTCGTATAAAAAGAAACTCCCTACGATCTTCCCCTGCCGACGCCAGTTACTGAGATAGGAAAAAAAAGAAGGCAGTTCGAAAGCACAATGTATCAGCGCATGAAAATACAGCTGACGTGCCATGGAAAGGCTGTCATTATGGGTGACGTCCAAGGTGACGAGACGATGGGATTGCGTGCACGGCTGTGCATCGAAAAGAAGGAGAAAACCCGTGTTATGAAAGCGGTTTTTCATTCGCGTATACCTGATGCGTAAGTGCCGTGCCTGCCCAGTGCATCCCTCGAATAGTGAAAATAAGAGGGATCGCTTCAAAATTTCCGTTCGCAATCCTCTGCTTCACGCGATTATTTTTTTCGATTATGTGAAGGTCGCTGGCCTTTCATCTGTCACTTTTTTTCCCTTCATGTTTTGTTAGGGTCATAAAACGACAAGTTTTGGGGTTTGACGTGCCAAAACCACAGTATGATTACGAGGCACGCTTTAGCAGTATACTACGGATTAATCTTCGCCAACTGAGGTTCTTTAAAGTGCACATAAGTCTAAGAATCACGCGAGTGTTTTTTCCATTACGCCCCCGTAGAAATGCGGCAGCGCTGTTCGGGAGTCGAACCCGCGTGATTGAGCTTATTAGCGCAATTGAACGAGGGAAAAATTGCCCACGGCTGCCTTTGCAAATATTTTACTAGCACGTCACCGTAGCGCGCACTCACAGCCGAACCCCGTTTCTGGTTAATTTGATTCCTGCACTAATCAAATTCCATTCCTCTGCCATGCAGTGACCTCTCACTTGAGTGAACTTCAAGGGACCAAAGGAAATAGTTCTCTTAACTGAAAAGTCACTGAACTAAATTTTGATTGGAATATGGAACAGCATATGACACAGCAGACATCGAGTTGAAATTGCGAAGTGCAATTTATTAAGTACGTGAATAAACATTGAGTGCGTAAGAGTTACATTGCTGTCTACCTAATTTTGAAAAAAAAAGAAAAAAGAATCTCCCCTATGCATTTGTACTGGTACTCCTAAAGGAACTCTAAAGAGAAACAATGAATCGATTTAGATTGACAGATTGCCATTTTCGATGGAGGCGGAAATTTTTGAGGCTCGTATACTCAGATTTAGGTGCACGTTAAAGAACTCCAGGTGGTGGAAATTTCCGGAGCCCTCCACTACGCCGTCTATCATTATCATATCGTGGTTTTGGGACGTTAAACCCCATATATTATTATCGATAGATTGCACTGTGAGAACTCCAATGTCGCTAATTTCACCATCATATGTTCATTAACGGAGGAGAAAATCAAGGTGAACATTTCAGTTTGAAATTTCGCGCGAAATCGTCGCACGCAATGTCGCGGGTTTCAAAGTGCATTTTTCGTATTTCGGTGACATTGGCTCGACAAAATTTCCTGAAATTTGGTTTGTTAAGTCTCTGGCCCCCTCTGAGGACAATTTACTTCATATTTACTGATTACGAGCAGCGTAGGATTGAGTAGCCGCCGTCACAATATAGGAGGTCACTGCGTTTAATACGGGAATCTTGCGGTGGCGTCGCCGCACGCATTTTCTTTTCGCGCGTTTTCTCGGTTACCAAGCGTCTTCTCGCGGCAAGCGTGGTGATTTTGGAGTTGCAAAAGTGTAGTTTACTGTATAAAAAATCGCTTTTTTCTTTCCTGTCTCTTTAAAGTGCAAGAAGCAACAAAGTTGTCCAGAGAGTCTATGTTTTTATGCCCTTCCTCTGGCTCAGCTTTATACTGAGACTTTTTTCTAGGCACCCTACAGCTTCTGCTAGACCTACAGGATTTAAATCTGCCATCAGTTGTCATTGCCTCTTCCTTGTTGCACTCTTCTTCTTCTGGACGAACACTGAAAAAGAGTTTCCAGACCTCGCATTTCCTAGATTCACATCTGATAGCCCGGCTAAACTGATCAAGATCGCTCAACTGAAATATTCGATTTTCAGAAATTCAGATTTCAGAATGCACAGGGAAACCGTCGGGGATTCTCTAAAAGAAAATTGTCCTTAAATATTCGTTAAACCGACGTTCGTAGAACTGAGAGTTTAATGTAATACCTACTGGCACTGAGCGTCCGTTCTGTACCAGTTTAGTTGACGAAAGGTATTGTTTGTGGAACCGCACATCACCTTGTTCTGGAACTTTCGCTTGTTAGGAGCGAAGCACCTTAAGGCCGAGGCTTGTCCGTCCGTTTGGCGTCCGTGCTCACGGCACAGCACAGTGTAAAGCACCATGTACAATCGAAACATCAGGCTTAACAATAGACTAATATCAATCATAAGTGTGATGAATCAGTATAAAACACCTGCAAGCACGAACCCTTTATACTAGTCGGCGACTTCAACGTACACATTATGAACCTTAGGACCTAGCTTTGTCGTCGACTCTCACTGTCCGCTGTCACAATATATCAAAAACCATTTCTATAGTCCAAACATATATGTGTGTATGTGAATAAAGAAAAAGGTTTAAAATAGCTGAAGATCAATCATAATTGTGACAGAGCAATATAAAACACCTACAAGCACAAACCCTTTAGGTTTTTGGACAGTCGGTGACCTCAACGTAGACACTATGGACCTTAGGACCTAGCTTTGTCGTCGGCTCCTTATGTCACTTTATGTCACTTTATGTCACTTTGTGTCACTTGCACAGCGCCAATGCTTAAAGAAGGGAAAATTTCATTTCTGTGATAACCTGCATAAAGCCCACACGCCTTGTAATCTTGCCCCGACGTTCGTGTTCACCGACGCCGACACCGGATTTTCTGCGAAACGAGCTCTTTAACGCCGGATTCGCAGAAATAAATAAATGTTTGTGTACAGCTATAGGCATAAACAGTATATGCATGCTACGCTAGTCGTGTCTTCACGTAACATTTAATCGCTACTTATACGAGAGCAGCCTCGGCTTGCCAAGACTCGACTTTCTTGCCAAGTCCTGCCAGCTCGTCCTCGTGTTTCTCTCGACAGCGCGTGGTCAGCCCGTTATACTCGCAATCCCCGGCTCCTACGTATCCGCCTGTACTTTCATGTATCCGCTTTTCTTTCAATGTTCACCGCACTGCTTCCCCCCGCCTCGTGAACCGCCAGTGATGGCCGCCTCAATTTCGAGACGAAGCTATAGCTACAGCGTAGTGCCCACGTCCCGCTGCCTTGTTCTCTTGCATGCTTTGCATTGCAAATGAAGCCACAGATGCGGGCGCAATCTATTTCCTTCTCGCGCATCTGCAACAACGAACGCCCCAGTAGCATGGTATGAGCGCCATTTGCTTTTTTTTTTCTGCTTGCAGTCATCTTCAAGATTCATCTAAGGCGCTCGGTTTCTTTCTGTGCTCGTCTTAAGGAAGAAAGGCGTCCTTGCGTCGGGCCCTTTGAGGACGTTCGCGTGGTTGGGCTAAATTTCTTAGGAGGCGTCGCGAAGCGTAAGATATCCCATGATGAGAACCGGTGGAAAGCATGTCGTAGCAGGCAGTGTGCTTGCGATCCCGCATGAGGCCCTTGTCTTTGATAGAACCTAGTAAAGAACTTAACGCTTGCTAAAATTGGCAGTGCGATTTATATGTTCCGACTACTCAAGGCATTCTAGTGTTTCGAGTTTGCTCTTCAGGGCAAACTTGGAGCCACGTTGAAAGAGCGAAGAATCGCTTGCACACTAAAATTAATATGCCTTGTATACCACGGTCACTTCAAAGGACCGCTACCTTATTACCTGCACGATCATTTCAAACTCTCGTCTAGACAGAATCAATTCAAAGCGATTCCTCAACCCATTAGTCGCCTCACTCTTCACAATTACTTGCCTTCTTTGTCGACAGCCATCTCTAATTGAAATAGATTACCAAATATCGCTGTATGTTGTGATGACACTGAGTAATTTCTAATCCACTACCAATGTATTAAACTCTCATAGTGAAGTTTTACCATTGATGTTGTTTACGACAGATTGTATGTATTAATAAAACAAGCAAAAGACTTCTTTAGAACTCAAGACTGAGCTATAGACAATGCACATTCATCATTTAGCTGCTGTAGCCCTCATGAAGACGCGGTTAAATGCATGTATGTCTTAAACGTTGTCCTCCTCTTAGTGAGCACTACACCAGCTAAAAGTAAAAGACTGTTCATGTACTCCAGGGTTCTCAATTTCACGGACCGTAGGACCAACTTTTGTGACATGTGGCTAAATGATACAGGCGTTATTTTCTCGCCTACAGCGATTTATTACGCTTTGTTCGGCTAAACTACAGAGACGGGACTGGGACTAAACCATTTTTTTTTTTCGTGAGGCACTCGCATTGAGTTGAAAGATCACCGTGGAACGAAAATTCTGTGTTCCAGAATCGGCGTCCAGATTTTAATGATTCAGGAGACCAGTATCGATACGTTTCTCGAAACGTGACGCCAAATGCCCTTCAGAAATGACCCATGCATGAGATATGGGAAAGGTGTTCTTTCAAATGGAAACGCTAGACCCGCCTTCCCCCCGCCTCAACCGCATCTTAACTGTTCTGGTCCTTGTAGGACTAAATTTCATGACTGCGGCCCGCTGGCTGAGGTGAGTTTGAGAGCCCTCACGTACTCAGTCCTGTTTGGAACACGATGGGCCTGCAGTATGTTAGAGTAATAAATAATTAAATTGCCAGGGTTCAAAGCATTTCGTTCGGCGCGCCAGTGAGGCTTCACAAGATCGACAAGCGTCTCTCAGAAAAAAAAGGATGTTGCAGCGTAGAACCTTCGCCTATGGGCATTCAGTGCAGCGTTTGCGACTTTGGTGGTACTGAATCCGGGACGTCACTGCGCTTTGTGCCGACTTGAGGGTTGTGATGTAAATGGACTTCGTGCTTACCTGATCTGCTGTGGCTTGACCTAAAGGCCTATACGAGGTGACCTGAAAGGGTCCCGAACCACTTTTCCAAGTAATCATAGAATGACCTCAGTATCGGAGTTTATTGCCTCAACATTCAATTGCCGCAAAAAATTCTCGAATCCGTCGAGAATGAGTGGAGTTCCAAAAGTTTGTCGAGCGCTCTAAGCGCTTCATTTCTGGAGTGCTGTGCAGGATCAGGGCTTAAAGTCAGGGGGGCCCGGGGGGTCCCGGCCACCCCTCCAATTTTTTAGGAGGGGCTCGGCCCCCCCTCGGCATGTCAACTGTAGCACAGCGGCACCCAATTGACAAGCACTGGAGGTGATTTATTTTATGCAGTAGTGCTTTGTGAAGGTGAATTATAGCTCTCCAATCTTTTGAATAATGATTTAATCGCAATTATTCGGTTGATGGGGGCATCATAAAAAAAGCAGAAGAAAGAAAGAAACAGGTTTAGTCGACACTGCTGGATGCAGTTGCCTGATACGCTGCAGATCATGGGTCACAAACATGTTCGACTGATCTTCTTGGCACAACACACTTTTCAACGAGGCACTTGTGCGTGAGGTAGCAATCAGGGAAGGTTCACCTTCATCTCTTTAGGTGAACAGTCAATCTTCATTCGTTTAGTTGCGTATTACAAATATTTTGCATTGCGAAAGACGCATGTATATTGCCTACTTTTTAGGCAAGCGCGTGTAAAAATAAAATATAGCATTGTCGTGCCTGAGGTTCTCAGTGCAGTGAGCGAACTAATGTTCAGCTTTGCAGCTAGACTTATTTGGTTTGAGTTCGCATATACTTATCCTTTGACATCCCAAGTTATTTTTGAAAAATTATTTCTAAAATGCCCTCTTTTTAGTCGTTGATTGGATCGGTACATTGAGCAAACACGCAAACTAGACTCTGAATGATATATTTCTTTGTGTAACATTCATCAGTTTTCATTCAGTGTTAGAGACAGTTGGCTCCACTCCACTGTCATTGTACCAAACACCACCTAATTCTGTGGTCTGCGAGAGTTGTGACGAAGCTCACTTTCACCCAGAATAGCACACACACACACACACACACACATATATATATATGTGTATATATATATATACATGGGTCGCCGCTCTATGAGCCCCCCCTCCCCCCCCTCCGATTAAGGGTGACTTTAAGCCCTGTGCAGTATGGCCCGAATTTGGCCAGACTGGGGATCTCTCCGAGCTCCAGCGACAGCCCCTTTTGAACGAAGTAATAGTACGAAAAGGTCAAATCCAGCCCTCAGCGCGCGTCGCGTTCCATTGGTTACGATGCAACGCGGCGTCGCGTCAAGGGCGATGGACAAAGGTGGGTGACGTCTTCAAACCAGCGGCTTCTTCTTTCACTTGTTTGTCGTTCCGCTGAGTGCAGGAGCGCACCCATGCAAGAAGAATGCCAGAAACTTTAGTAATGATATTTCTTAGAGGTACGGGCTGTTTAAATTTATTTTCAAGCGTTTAATACCTGCACTAAATATTCTTTTTAATAACTAGTACCGCACCCCCCGAGATTAGCTCCGGCCGAACGCCTTTCATTCGCCGAGGCCACATCTATCATCATCTTAATTATCATGATCGGCCTCTACCTTCTAGCTCGTTCCTCGGCCGGCGCGCTCTCTCTTCGTCCTCTTTATCTTCTGCTCGTTCCCTGAACACGTGCTCCGGGCTGATTAGCTAATTAGCTAGGTACTACAACTAGCTCATTAAACGAAGACGTGTTATGATCAAGCTAGTTAAGCCAAATCATGCTAAGAGCGAACTTATTAAGCCACGTCTTGCTAAGAACATGCCAATTATATTCATGCTAATTAAGAACACGCTAATGAAGCGGTGGTACGCTAAGCCCATGCTAATTAGGACACGTTAATCACGACCAAGCTGATCAATAACTTGCTAGGTCTGACCATGCTAATTAAGACTATGCTAATTAGCCCCAGACAAATCAATACCATGCTAATCGCGCCGGTGGTAATTAAGGGCATGCTAATTATAACCATAATATTTCACACAAGTTTTTTCAATGACATGGTAACGAGGACTTATTAATTAAAGCCAAGTTAATTAATACCATGGAAATTGATACCTAGCTGACGCGGTCGTCACTTCGAAGCGGAGTGAGCAGACCGAGCAGACTGAGTTGACGTTCAGCCACGTAAAATGCTGAAAGGAGTGCTAATTAGCGTCCACTGCATGAAACGCGTGACAGTCACACTGGCACTCAGTGAGTGAGTACCATCTTTATTTAAGTCCTGAGTAGAAAAAAAGCGATGCCAGAGGCCCCGCCAATCAATCCGGCAGCTCCACCCAGGTGGGCGCCCGTAGGCAGAGCGCTTCGGCGACGGCCTGGGCCCTCTGGACAGCCTATAGCTGAGCGATGAGCTCTGTACTTCTAAGCGGTGTGTCCCAGGAGGACTGGTCAGGAAAGTCCGTGCCCGCTTTGGCAGGGCACCGTCAGAGCATGTGCTCAGAATAACAGAGAGCTGAGCAAGTTGGTAAGTATTCATTCTAAATAGACAGGGCGTGCAAACAAGAACACAAGAAAGAAGTCAGGACACCACAAACGCCGGCTAACAACTCAGAGTTGTTAGTAGGCTTTTGTGGTGTCCTGACTTCTTTCTTGTGTCCTTGTTTGCACGCCCTGTCTTTTTAGAAAGCTTGTGCTCGTAGTTGTTGTATTCGTGGCCTCAGTGGGCTGTGGAAGGTCAGGATTGATCTTGCTTAGGCCCGTATTCTGAAACGCTCGCTACCTCAGTGAGGGGGCCTCAACGGCTTGAGGACGCCTCACTGCGTATTATAGAACGCTCCTTACCAAGGTTTCCTCACTGAGGCCTTCCTTGGTGCTCCCTTAAGTTCATGTAGCGCTAGGGCAACCTTAATGCCTCCTTACCTCGCTCCTCGCACTGAAGGGGTGCTTCTCTGCAGTACTTGTCAGCGACACTGTATCTGATTTCTCATGTTCAATCGATGCATTGTACTTGTGCACAAGCTCTGCAATTATATCGTTCTCTTCGTCATTGAAAAATTGCTTCGATACATTCGCAAATTTGTTTATATATATATATATATATATATATATATATATATATATATATATATATATATATATATATATATATATATATGTGTGTGTGTGTGTGTGTGTGTGTGTGTTTGTGTGTGTGTGTGTGTGTGTGTGTGTTCGCTTGGAAATTTATTATTTTGGATTATGTTTGTTTCATTTTAATTAAATTTCTGTTAGTATCTCAAAAGCTTTCCATTTCTTGTTCAAGGTATATTGGTTTCATTCCGGAACAGCTTACTGGCGTTGCTTTAGCTACTTAACGTGACAGCTCTTGATACACTTCGCTGATAGAGGTTTTTGCTTGTCGCTTTTGTAATTGATTGGAGTCGCTGCTCTGCTTGCCAACCACCTAGAGGGTTGCCATCTAATCGCAAGAACTTCAATAAGAAGCTTATGGACGATGGTGCAAATACCGCTGTGCTGTTCTACATTGCCCGATAAACGTATTACTGTTTTCGCAATACTGTATCATCGGGCAGGTGTACACCAGCAAGAACGCTGGTAGCGACATTCTTTGCGACACATCGTGTTTACGTAAAGGACGTAAAATTGCGATCACTTTTGTATTCCACTTATCTGCTGGCGTAAAGCGTTCGTTAGCGACGTACTCAGCAATGCGCAATCTTCTAACAATTTTTCTTCTACCAGAGAACATGTGTAGCCCAGAAAAGGTTCAGACGTATTGCATAGTTGCACAAAGCGCCGCAGGGCACCACCGCTATTCACACTACATTGCCACCTATAGCTCCGACCACCTGGTGATTACTAGCAGCAAAAGCATTTAGGGAACCTAAAAAAAGGAAAACAAATATGTTTAGGTGACATAGAAAAGCGGTTCCGTATCGAACACAGTGATAATAAGTATAGAAACACGAAAGACTACACCCCCAGGAGCCAGGACCTAATAATAATTGTTGCGTTTTACGTCCCAATACCAGGATAGGATTATGAGAGACGCCGTAGTGGAGGGCTTCGGAAATTTCGGCCACCTGGGGCTTTTAAACTTAAATACAAGCACACGGGCCTCCAGCATCTTGCCTCCATCGAAATGCAGCCACCGCTACTTTCGGGAGTCAAGCACCGTAACCACTAGACAATCGCGGCGGGTAATCACTAATGGTTATGATAATTAAGCATTTGATCGATCATTAGCACCCATATATGCATGAGCTAATGCTTACAAATGCAGTTATTTTTCCAGAACAGTTAGAGACTGGAATTCACTACCAAAGGAGATTTTCGCAACTGAGGATTTTGCTACAACAGTGGAAGCATATCGCTTTGCTGGTTAGTGTTCAAATGTAATGTACTCTTATTGTGGTTGTTTCACAGACATGTTATCTCTTTTAGCCTATTCATGAGTGTTTAATGTAACAAACTCATGTTTTCTTATTCTTGCAGTTACGGTTTGCTTGATCTTTCTTGGGCCCCTCCTGCTTCGACCAAAATGTTAATCCTCGGTATGTTTAAATAAATAAATAAATAAATAAATAAATAAATAAATAAATAAATAAATGTAACATTCCACGACAACCGTGCACAGACCCAAAGCACGATGATGATGATGATGATGTGCCTCTGCACATGACTCATACCCACACTGGGGGATTGGCCAAGAATTGTTGATATAAAGTTTTATAAATATAACTAATGAGTTAACACAAAAGACAAGCGAACATATAAAAGAACGAGTGCAATAATTATTTATACATTCCGACCAGACAATCCTATCCACCTATGGAATGGAGGCTCCCATTCCGTAACACTGCTTCCCACCCACTGCAAAGTGTTCAGCCTTAATTCTTCATCATCATCAGCCACAGCACAAAGTGCACATGACTTACAGATGTGTAGCGGGTACCACGATTCCCGAAAAATGACGAAAAATTGCATAGTGACAACCACTGTTGCGCAATGGGTGCCTCCATTTCATTCCAATCCCATTCCGGGGAATTAGAACTTGCCGCAGTTCCATTCCTTTCAATTCCTCGGAATGAAATAACTTAGCCCGTTCGCACTCCGGGAATGGCCGGGCAGTTCAATTCCATCAATGTAATTCCTCCATGTAAAAAGGCATCTTGATAGTTTTATTGAGTTAAGAATGAACGCCCCATAAAGCTGATGTCATTAGATGCATTAAGAAGTGCAAGAGTACGCAAAACAGGTTACCAAGGTCGAGGGATACAAGCTTGGTTACATATCTCGTGCAGTACAACCATCCTACTAATTCCTATAGGGGCAGTTCTCCCGCTACCTATGTATTTGCAAGGTCAGCATGTTTGAACGAATGGTGATGTTTTAATATTGTTTAAACTTAAATGTGTTAATGCTAAAATGACGACATAGCGTATTTTTATGCTGACAAAAGTAGTATTCAAGAAGACTAAGCAGTCTTGCCACGCGTCTGGAGCGGTCGTGAATGTGGAGAAAACTAAGATTTGGTTAATGGGGAACAAAACCCTCTAGATCTACTGGTATTAGTTGGAACAATGCACCGCTCGAGCACCTTGTGCCTTTGCATCGAATACGGAACACTGGGCCGCACTGCTCGTCAGCACTCACGCTTGTCAAGCCCGCCTCGCAAGCATGGATGGGTTGAGGAGAACTTTCCATGTTCGCCTGTGCGCAGGTATGCAATGTCTTCCTTGTCGCAAAAGTTATTTACGTGTGTCAGGTACTAAACTGCTGGTAAGATAAAGATCAGGTTGTGCATAGAGTATCCGCCACTTTTGTGTGGGGGTATCATTGGGAACCAGCGCGCCGGGATAATTTGTAGCTCTCTTCGGTATCTGCTGGGATGATGCATTTGTTTGTACACTAACTTATGCCTCGGTTTGTAGAAGGCGCGTTGCTTATAATAAATGTACCGTGCTTGTAATCAGCCAAGGTATTTTAAATGTACTGCTTTATTGTTAAATTCGAGGCTCTGACTTACTAATGTTTGAAGTTTGAAAAACAGGACGTAGAGGAAAACGTGCTTCATTTACGGAAAAAAGACGTTTTTCTATTCCCATTCCATTTCGTGCAAAAGGCGCTAAATTCCACTCCCATTCTGTTCCTCCAAGCGTTGTCCGGACACCATTCTATTCCCATTCCATTCAGGGGTCGCGAAAATGTGGAATAATTACGGAGTCATTCCAATTCCGGAGTGGCAACTCCGCAACACCGGTGAGAATTTCGCTATTTCAGAAAAATTACGATGATTTATGACGTAGTGGGTACCTTGCATGTGTATTTGTATTACTGCCCCAAGAGATTCTCCAACGGGCTCTATACAAAGTCCACTCTTCCAGCTTTTGCTGTGACTGTGCTGCGTGTTGCGTGCAGGCCTGGCGATCTTTTTATCAGAACAGCGGTCTCGGACATCAGAGAGAGTACACTCAATGACGTGCTGCTTCTGAGATCGTGCTCACTCCCTTAACACAAAGCATTGAGCCCACTAAAAAAATCGTATTTGTCTTTTGAGAAAATAAATACTATGACTTTGAAATTAATACTGCTTTGTGCAAGTTGGTATGAAATGGCACAGTTGCTTCCGCTCCTATGAAGAACGTGTTTTACCCTTGTCCCACTTTCCTAAGAGAAGGGCAAGTAACTACATCACTAATGCAAAGTTTTTTATGGTTACCTTAACTTCAACTTTTTGCATTAAAAAACCGTTTCGAACCGTCCCGGAACATTTTTTTTTCGTTCCGGAACAGAAACGCAACGAAACTTCTTGCGGTGGAACGAAACTAAAACCGTAACGAAAAACATTTCGTTCCGACACCTTGCACGCCCTGCGTTAAAAACATTTTATGCTCGAGTTTGTTTCGTAAGTTTCGCGCGTGATTAAGCAGAAAGGTTTGTGTGTAAATATTATTATTTTCTTTGTGCGCGTGTGTTACTGCAATGTACGAGCTCCTCTCTTCCTTCTGGTCTTTCTGTCCCTTTATCTCTGGTTTTATCGAAATTAAGGGATACTTGGATCCGTGTTTGTCCCGTTCAGTCGAGCCTTTATTTGCTCAAGGACAGGTATTCCTGTCCCACAGTGCTGAACTTAGTTTTGTCGCGTACAGATTGTCGCCGGGCATCTGCTTTGAGTTTAGCCAGTCGTCGATAATCATTCGCTGTCGTCGCCTCCTCCTCCGCCGCTTTTTCCTTTGGACTTCTCGCCGCCTTTGCCTTTGCCCTTGCCTTTTCCCTTGCCACCGCCTCCACCACCGCCGCCACCGCGTCGAACCCGCGACATAGAAGGACCTTCGTTCAGCTCAGCCTGGAGGTCCGCTGCAGCTGTTTCTGTAAAGAGCAGCAAGTGCTATTTTAGGAACGCCTAATAGTGCGATTAAGCGTAACGTGTCTTAAAGTGACGCTGACGTTCAGTTCCAAAGAATAAGATGAAAAAAAGACGCATACAAGACAAGATGACGCTTTATGTGGCTCTATGAGGATGAATGAGTGGATTGAACTATGCTTAAATAGCCTATTTAAACAAGGTTGGCCCCTAAATGTCCGGGAGCTTCTGGCCGACATCTCTAGGCAGGACCACTCCACTAACCAGAGCTGGTCATCCGATCCGCAGGCCCGAAGAGGGGCCTCCCACGAGGCTGGAGAACCATGCTTTACTATACGGCTGCGTGTCGGCTTAATATTGCACTGTTTCTAGGATTGACCCGTACCGGCATTATCGGTAAGGCAAAGGGCTGTAGTGTGCAGGAGTCAACTAAGTAAACTGTTTTGTTTCAGCGTGCTTTAATTGAACGGAATACAGAGGACCTACAGTGACGATTGGCTTTGGTCCGCCGGTTCTACAGCTTTCTACAAGGAGCGCGCGCTGAAATGGAAAGTCTACTTAGTGGACACTTTAAAGAATACTACGCCTGCTTTACCTCCGCCGCCAATACCACCTATATAAATGATAACTTAAAGCCACATTGCTCCGATGATGACGTCACCACCGTAGTCTGACACGCCGGTGCGGCAATTCATAACCACTATTTGTTTTTATCGTGGTTATTCTAGTATTGCTGCGTTCATACGCTGCGGCATATGACCAACCGCACACGCGTGTTGGGCACAGAGCAAGCTGGCTTTGAAGGGACCGACCACTGATTTTTCTCGACCCAGTTTTTTACGGCGCGACAGGAAGCTCACCCTTCGTAGCGTTTGTAGCTGCAGGGGTTTATCTGAAAAGCGCGTAGTTATTTTATAAGCAGTATTTTTCGATCTGAAAGGCTCCAAACACGCATGGAGGCTTGCTCCAGCAACGCTGAGAATTGATAGCGATGCCGCTAGCCCTTGTGAAAGCTGTCGTTGTTTTGCTTTCGCGGGAGTTACTGTAACTATGCTTAAACATCTTTATTTTGAGCTTTCCAACCATTTTTGAAAGCTGTTACATGCATTGAGATGTGTGGCTTTATACACCTTCCCGGTATTTGTACAGCGTTGTGTGCGCCTGCGCCCAAGGTTGCCTGCGCCTGTGTCATGGATGGCTTGTCCCGCCGTCATTACTCTCTAGATACGCGAGCCAAGCCAAGTAATCGAAAACGTAACTGTGCATATGCACGGCCGCACCGAGTAGAAGCGCGCGTCATTTCTGAGACGAAGCGTAGGTAGCAAAACTATGCCGCTCCAAAATCTTAGCGACCTGGAAACTGCGTGCACGGTTGCATGAGCACGCTGAAAAGTTGTTCAAGACGCGCTGACAAGCATGGGATCATTACGTCACGCGAAAGCAGCGCAACGTTAATACATACTACTAACGCAGGCCTATATGTGCATTATTATGGAGTAATACCTTTTAATATAAAAGAAAAGAACAATGTTTCAATACTAACAAAAAAATCGTCGACCGCGCACAGCAATCAACGGTCACGTGGCCGTCTTCATCGGATCATTCATGTTTTTGCCGCCAGAGGCGCCACAGGTCATTTTTCACGACTTTCAATTAAGAAATAAAAAATATAAATCCATCTCTCACGAAAGAAACAGGGTTGGTTTGAGTCAGTGCGACGGACAATCTTTAGGTCAGTGGAGTCAACTCATTTCATATTCTCGGCAGTTGTCGGTCCCTTTAAGTTATAAGTGGCGCCTTGTATTGCAGTAGCTGCGGGATTAGCGCACCTATTTTTTTCTTTTTGTTATGGACGGACTGATATATTTGTTGCACCGACACCCTGAGTAATTCCACGCACAAAAAGAATTACAAAGTACACTTGCCGTTGCTGAGTGTAAAACAGCTATACACATGTGGTGTTCGTTTTCGCGCTTTCTGAAAAGCGGCCCTTGCCTCAGTTCGAGGACTGCACTTGGGAGGACAGTCGTCGACACGTTTCTCGAGAGCGCACAATAGGCGCGCTCCCGAATCGTTAGAAACAATACCTTATCTTATTGAACCTGTTTGAGAGAAATTGGCTGTGAACAGCGAAACTGCACGAAAACGCCCGCAAGTCCAACGCAACATACGGCACGACACCCAGAGTAGACACGCAACGACATAACCACGCACTGACTATCAGCTGGCGTCTCTATTATAATCTATACGAGTGTTTTATAAGGACGTCGAGATCATTTTTGCGCATGCTCACTGTGTCGACATGACTTTATGCCGCTATAAAACGCACAATGACAGCAAAATAGGACACGTAGTAGCGAAAGACACACACATCTGCGAACGCGACCTCATTGCCCTGTAGGGCCAGTGACGGCTGGCCCACGCATGTGCTTTTACTTCTTTTTTTTAATATGCAGTGCCTCTATTATGTTTCAAGCTATCGCATTTTTGTGACGAAACATCTGCGTTCGTTCGAACAGCGGCTGGCCTGTGCAGTGCTCTCTTAAGCTTGTCACGATAGTTTTGTGGATCAGAATTTGGAACAAATGGAGGACTCACCTTCGTCTTGGCAAAAAACAAGCGAGGCGACCACGAGCACCCCGACGCACACGAGCAACCACGACTTCATCGCGCAACCGTGAGTTTACTGAGTGTGCGCCTTCAGAACCTCAGCCTCTGGAGAAGTACTCTCTGTAAATTGAAGCGCCGTTCATTTATGTGCCGCTGACTACCCCGCTTTAAGTGTAAGGGGCGTAGCCTTCGTGCAGCGCGTTTCGAGACCCATGTTTATACTGAGGGTTGTGCGTATTGTTTGAAACTGCTGAGCCTTCTTGTACAGTACGTTCTGCTAAACTCGAAGTGATTATTCACGTTCGCGTGCGACAACGTCGATCGCGTGCTCGCTTTCTGGACTCAAAAGCGTTCCAACTAGATTGTCGCGTGCCCTGAACTGAAGTACACTGACGTGTTCATGGCGTGTTAGCTGTTTGCCAGGACGTCCTTTGTTTGCTTGCGTGCCTCAGTGACTACAGCTTCGCACATCGTACATGCATTTCAGCTGCAAGAAAGACGGGAAATGTGAAGAGTGCGCTAAAGGTTAGCAGCGGAATTTGTAGCTGATGCGTTCCGAATGGACGTGTAAACGTGCGTAGTTATCATCCATCGAATGGCCACGGCTTTAGGTAACTTTGTGTTTAGAAAAAAATGTCGACGATATACAGTACTATATACTTTACTATGGTGTGCGTCTTTTCGTTTTCTGTGTTTAGAAAAAGTTATTATATCACAGAGGGTTAACATCAATGTCAATTCAACATAACATTTGCTTGCTAGACATACGTTTACGAGAATAACAAAACAAACTTCAGTTGCATGGACATAAGTCAAAACATGAAATGAAGCGGAGGCAACGCGTACGATCAATGTTTTATACAATTAGACACACACACAAATTTGGCAGAAGGAAATAGGTATACATATACACATACATGGTAAACAGAAAGCACAAATAAAACGCTGATATTTACATTTTGCGTATTTACGTGCCATTACTCCCGATACCAACAGAGACATCAGCCTACCAAAACTATGGCAGACCGAAAGACAAGCTTCACGCGTCTGTCACAGACCAACGCAAAATGGCAAGACCAGTGCCTCCTCCTCAGCGAGAAAGAAGAGCTCCTTCGACGGAACAGACAGAAGCTCCGAGTGCAGTCGCTCTAGGATCGGGAAGCGAGCCCGACGGCGAGGGCCTGCTGCAACCGCCTCGCAGCGGTTGCACCAAAAACAGAAAGCACCGGCAACAATGACAAGGCACGCGAAGTATTTCTTATTTATATCAGCATAGGTGTTTCTGATTAGTTCCACAAATGAATGCGGAAAGCCGAATGCTATGAGCACATTGAAGATATACGCGTGCTCCAGTCGGTCAAACGCTTTCTCCTATATAGTCCAAGGACACAGGGAGATCACGCGCAGACCGCAACAGCGTATAGGCTATGACATCACGTGTGGTAAAGGACAAGCTGCGTATTTATTGTCTGGGCACTGACGAAGCCTGGTGATGACCGATTAGGGTATTCAACAGAGCCCTCAAACGTTAGACTATAAGCGTCGCGAAATAGAGATTAAGAAGCGTGGAATGCCTCCATTCTTCAGGACCACGGTGTAAGAAAAGTAATTATTTTTCTTACACCGTGTTCAGGACTAACAGAGGAATCGTCACCTTTTGGGATAAGTAAAGTGCGGCCATCTCGAAAACAGGGTGGAAAGACGCCGCCCTCAAAACACCGCCGGATATCCGCGGTAAAGGCTGCACCAATCTCATTACAAAATGTCTTGTAAAACTCAACTGGAAAACCGTCTGGCCTAGGGGCCGTTCCACGTTTCATGTACTGCAGTGCGGCCTTTACCTCTTCAGGGGATGGAGGGGCATGCAGAGAATCAGCGGCTTGTTGAGAAACACGGGGCAACCAGTGTTGCCAACCAATTTTGGAAAAATACCCTACGTCACGGCAAAATTACCCTACTGTGCGCTACACAATTTTTGTATTACCCTACATTTTGCCCCACGCCTAAAATGACGCAGTTTAATAATAATTAGGTACAGACTACGCTTCACTGTACAACAACCAGACATGTGATGACGCTGAAGTCCTGTGACGACTTCAGGGGTTTAAAAATTAGCTTCGAAGAGATACTAAGGAACATGAAAGACAGCAGACTGGAAGAGAAAGCGTCGAATTCCGGTATTTCTATGGGAAGAGCGTTGAGTCACATTTGAGGTAAAGAACTAGCAAACTCATCAGCAAGCATACGGCTGGCGGTGTAAGCGATACGGCAGCAGAGAGCGTGCGAAAAGTCAGAAAAGTGGAAAAAATTTAGTGGATAGCAGCGATGGAAATAAAACCGGCTTTGAGTAAATACCGAAAGGGTAAAGACGAAATAAGCAAGGGTGCGTATTACGATAACTCAAGGGGAAGCGATTTGCTGTTTGAAGCAAGGTCGGGCTGTCTTAGAATGCATATAGTTATAAAGCGAGATTCAGTAAATAAGAAAAAATTCACCAACGATTACGTTACTGCCTATGCGAATTCTGTGAGCGCAGCTTCTTGTTGGGGCAACGCCAACTGTGTTTGAAGTTTTGGCTATCCGCAGTTGTAGCAATGTAATAGTCGTTAAATATTGCCACAGAAACTACCAGCGTTCGAGTGCTACGCACACCACTCTGTGCACTGCAGGCGTCGTGAATCAAGCGAAACGCCGACAAGCCTACTACGACAAACGAAGCCAGCCGCAGTGCACGTGCCAACACTGCATGCGCACGAGCTCCGACCGAGGGGCCAGCGCGCATGAAGGAGTAAGAACGCGAGGTTAGAGTCCAGTGCCTCGTGATGTCGACAGACTCCGCGTTCGCTCTCTTTCGTCCTCGTTCGCTCTATCGGTTACGCCCACACCAGCCGACGCCAACGGCGACGCCGCTCAACGCAGGAACGGGCGCCCAAGAGCTGCGCTCTAAAATGTACATCCTGTGGGGAAGCTAATGAAACGACGGAGCATGTTCTAATTAAACGTGAAGATATCTACCCGGGTGTATGTTTGAGCATTACTCTACATGAAGCCTTGGCTTTTAGAGACAACATTCGAAATGTAGTGGGGAAGAGTGACAGCATCGAGTAAGAGCAGAAGACCAAGACGAAGAGCTGAGAGAGCGCGTTCAGTAATAAAAAAAATGCGTTAAAATCTAAGAAATAATTTCGAAATTGTTCTGGTCAGGTTAATACGGCAGTCTGGTCTACTAGCACAGTTGCACAATCATTGTAGTATTTATTTGATATATTACCTATTATTCCATTTTTGTTTTTATGTTTTTATCATTCAACATTTTTAAAATTATCTTTTAAGTCTTAAAATATGAATTCTTGGCCAATCCCCCAGAGCAGGTATGTGCCATAGTGTTGAAGTAAAAGTAAACAAACAAACGTGAGAGCGCGTGACAGTGATTGACGCCCCTGAGCCCAGGCTGTTGGTTTTGTGAATAAATCCCCTTATAATTTGGTGGCGTCGCTGGGTAGTTTTCGAAGCTGGATCTACGAAGCCTCTCCTTACCTCTAGCGTCAATAATGCCGGAAGAATCCTCCACCCAAGGTATCTCGCAGATTCCAGCCGCTGCGTCACCCAACGATCTTCCGCAGCGACCAAGACGCTGAGGACTGGTTGACTACTTACAACGAGGTGAGCGCAGCGAACAAGTGGGACGATGCGTCTAAGCTGACTTATGTGAGCTTTTACTTGGCCGGCGTCGCCAGTCGCCGGTTGCGGAATCACGAAGCCGATATTACCAATTGGGCTTCGTTGGAGACGGCCTTTTCGAAAGTCTTCACCGCCCCGCTGTACGAAAGCTCCGCGCAGAACAGCGACTTCGTGAGCGGGCTCAACAGCCTGGAGATAACTTCACCAGCTACATTGAAGACGTTGTTGACTTGTGCAAGCGCGTGAACCCATCGATGCTCGAATCAGACAAGGTCAAGCAGATACTCAAGGGAATAGCCGATGACGCATTTCAAATGTTCTTAGCCAAGGACCCGCAAACTGTACCGAACTAGTGAGTTTGTGCCAGAGTATCAACGATTTGCGCAAGCAACGCGCCCAAGCACGACGCTCTCTGGAACAGCGTGACTCAATCGCGGCATTGATTCTCGGTGACCAGAATACCATGTTGGCTCAGATAAAGCAGATTGTGAGTGGGGAGGTCGCTAGGCAGCTCTCCATTTTATCGAGCACGCCCAAACCAGCACAGACACATCACCTGGCCCCAGCGGTACAAGTTATCCGAGAAGAGGTAACTGACGCGTTGCCTTTCGCTCGTTCACCACCTCTGGAGGCTGCGCCCTTGACGTACGCGCATGTCGTCGCAGCCAGAGCGCCCCGTCAACCAAAACTTATTTTCCCTTGCCGGCGCCTGTACGGTCGTCACCAGTTCCGTTCTGCCGACCAGTCACCACGTTTCCTAATCCGTGGCTCACTGCAGAAAACCGCCATATCTGTTATTCTTGCGGCTATGTAGGATATGTGGCACGTTTCTGCCGCCGCCACCCTCCCGTACAAACAGATACCATGCCACGAATTTCGCACGATCCTCGACGCTTTAGCGGCACAGCATGGCAATAAGAATATACTTCACCCAACCTCCTGCCGTCAGTTAGCCGCCGATCTCCGTCTCCCCGACAGCGCTCCTTGTCACCTATGCGCAGCCGACCCTACGCTTCAGAGGCGGAAAACTAGATGCCGCAGTTCTCGAGGCACGTACTGCGTCGTCGTCGAAAGAATCAAGTACTCGCATTTCTCCGGCAAACCTCATCTAAACTTTCGTGTCCTTGCGCTTGTGGACACTGGGGCTGCGGTTTCAGTGACAGATTTAAAACTTTGCCGCTTGCTTCGGAAGGTTACCATGACGTCAACGGGATTGTCCCTCTGTATCGCCAGCACTCACCATATTCGGTCATCGGATACCTGCACAGCCCGCGTTCTAACTCAAGATGTTTTGTATTTTGTTGAATTTCTTGTGCTACCTGCGTCTTCTTATGATGTGATCCTCGGCTGGGATTTTCTGTCTCGTAATCATGCAGTTATCGACTGTGCTCGTGTCGAAGTTGCGTTCTCTTCGTTGTGTCCCTCGTCGCCTGAAGCTGCGTTGAACAAGCTGTTTGTCGCCGACGATACCGACATACCACTCAATAGCGCAGACTTTGTTCCCGTGTCCTGTGCCGATGTGTCCGAGTCCGCAGTTTTGTTTACACCCTCCCAAACCTTCCGACGTTTCCGAGGAGCCTGGCATTGCCATTCGCTATTCTCGCGATTACCGCCGACGTTACGAACTTGTTTGTCACGAATCCCTTGCCGTCTCCATCGACCTTACTCCGCGGACAAGGCATTGGCGCTTTTCAAAATTAAGACGTTTCCTCCATCTTCAGCCTTGAAGGCGCAAGTGATTCGCACCTTAATTCACTGACACCACTCGCCTGTACGCCTGATCACCCGACTATGAATGCGTTTGGCCCCTCAATTGATGGCGAACTTGAAGAGGCGCACCGAGAGAAACACCGCGCATTTCTGCACCAGTTTTGCGGCTCGTTTGATTGCCGGAAGACGTCGTTAGGCCTAACACAAACCGTTGTCCATCACATTAACACCGGCTCACAGTCGCCTCTGCGACGGCGCCCCTACCGCGTGTCTCCTGCTGAGCGTCGTGTGATCACCGACCAAGTAGACGACATGCTTCAACGTGGCATCATTCAGCAGTCCAGCAGTCCTTGGTCGTCACCTGTTGTGCTTGCGAAGAAAAAAGACTTCTCGATTCGCTTCTGCGTCGGTTGCCGCCGTTTAAACAAAGTTACATGCTAAGATGTGTACCCTTTGCAACGCATCGATGATGCCGTGGACTGCTTGCAAGGAGCCGAATTCTTCTCATCACTTGACTTACGGTCCGGCTATTGGCAGATCCTCATGGCACCATCGGATCACCCGAAAACTGCTTTCAGGCCCTTGTTGGTTTTGTGAATAAACCCCCTTATAGAAAGGTAAACAGGTCGGCGATGGAAGCAAGTACAAGACGACTGGAGGTTATGGGGGCAGAAAGCAAAAGTAGGCAGAAAGCAAGAATAAATAGCAGGAAAACTAAGTTTAACCTGCGGTAAGGCGCGGAAAGTTGCGCTGTGAATTTATAGGGTTTTTTAGAGGAAGATAACCTTAATTCAGCTAGACTAGATTCAGCCGGGACGTTCTGAGCGTCCACCCATCCACTGTCAACGAAAAGACTCGCATGTATTCGCCTAAGCTGACAGGAAGACGAAAGCCATCTTCTTTTTCTGCCCAGTCGATTGTATTCATCCCCCCTCGCCTCGAGATATTTCGGCACCTAGCGTGGTTTTGCACTGCCTCCGGGATGGAGGCATTGCAAGCTTTTTGTCCCTGCTTCCGGGATCGGACCGCCTATGACCAAGTGACGATGTCATGTGATGACGTCATCGTATCACGTCGCAATATGCGATGTCAAATGTACGTCACTATGACTTCATGATGACGTCACAACATCTGACAGTCTGCGACGTCACGATGACGTCATGAGGTGACTAAATACATAATTTTTTGCATCACTCGCGTTGACCCCGACGGTCACTTTTCGTGTTTATTGAGGCATCTAGGACGCTCGCCTTAACTGGAACCGACCGCCGTCACAAAATTTAAAGGCCCCTCCAGGCAACGAACGAATGGGAGACGACGGAGAGGGAAAAAGCATCCATGGGAAAAAACAAAAATGCTAGCGCTGCAGGGATGCGTGGCGTATTATCTTTGGTCTCTACCCTTTGCTGGTGACATGTGAAGTGAAACTGTTCCAATTTTAC